>NW_024081799.1:134238-190856 GCF_003009895.1 Hyaena hyaena | reverse complement strand
GGTTTTGATGGTTTCCTGTCTCACGTTCAGGTCCTTTATCCATTTTGAGTTTATTTTCGTGTATGGTGTGAGAAAATGATCTAGTTTCATTCTCCTGCATGTTGCTGTCCAGTTCTCCCAGCACCATCTGTAAAGAGGCTGTCTTTTTTCCATTGGATGCTCTTCCCCGCTTTGTCAAAGATTAGTTGGCCATACATTTGTGGGTCCAATTCTGAGTTCTCTATTCTATTCCATTGGTCTATGTCGTTCTGTGCCAATACCATACTGTCTTGATGATGACAGCTTTGTAGAAGAGGTTAAAGTCCGGGATGGTGATCCCTCCTGTTTTGGTTTTCTTCTTCAATATTACTTTGGCTATTCGGGGTCTTTTGTGGCTCCATACAAATTTTAGGATAGTTTGTTCTAGTTTTGAGAAGAATGATGGTGCAATTTTGATTGGGATTGCATTGAATGTGTAGATTGCTTTGGGTAGTAATGACATTTTAACAATATTTATTCTTCCAACCATGAGCATGGAATGTTTTTCCGTTTCTTTGTGTCTTCTTCAATTTCCTTCATAAGTTTTCTATAGTTTTCATCAGACAGATCTCTTGTATCCTTGGTTTATTCCTAGGTATTTTATGGTTTTTGTGCAATTATGAATGGGATCAGCTTCTTGATTTCTCTTTCTGTTGCTTCATTATTGGTATATAAAAATGCAACCGATTTCTGTACGTTGATTTTGTATCCTGCAACATTGCTGAATTCATGGATCAGTTCTAGCAGGCTTCTGGTGGAGTCTGTCAGGTTTTCTATGTAGAGTATCATGTCGTCTGCAAAAAGTGAAAGTTTGACTTCTTCTTTACCAATTCTGATGCCTTTGATTTCCTTTTGTTGTCTGATGGCTGATGCTAGGACTTCCAGCACTATGTTAAGCAACAGTGGTGAGAGTGGACATCCCTGTCGTGTTCCTAATCTCAGGGGGAAAGCTCTCAATTTTTCCCCATTGAGGATGATGTTAGCTGAGGGCTTCTCATAGATGGCTTTTGTGATGTTTAGGTAAATTCCTCCTATCCCAACTTTCTTGAGGGTCGTTATTTAGAAGGGATGCTGTATTTTGTCGAATGCTTTTTCTGCATCTATCGACAGGATCATATGATTTTTATGTTTTCTTTTGTTAATGTGATGTATCACATTGATTGATTTGTGAATATTGAACCAGCCCTGTAACCCGGGAATGAATCCCACTTGATCTTAGTGGATAATTCTTTTTATGTGCTGCTGGATTCGATTTGCAAGTATCTTGTTGAGGACTTTTGCATCTGTATTCATCAAGTATATTGGCCTGTAGTTCTCTTTTTTTTGTTGGATCTCTGTCTGGCTTTGGATCAAAGTGATGCTGGCTTCGTAAAATGAGTCCAGAAGTTTTCCTTCGATTTCTATTTTTTGGAATAGCTTGAGAAGAATGGGTATTATTTCTGTTTTAAACATCTGATAGAATTCCCCCGGGGAAGCCATCAGGTCCAGGGCTTTTATTTGTTGGGAGATTTTTGATAACTGATTTGATTTACTCACTGGTTATGGGTCTGTTCAGACTTTTTATCTCTTCCCGTGTGAATTTTGGCAGTGAGTGTGTGTTTAGGAATTTGTCCATTTCTTCTAAGTTGTCCAATTTGTTGGCATATAATTTTTCATAGTATTCCCTGACAATTGCTTGTAATTCTGAGGGGTTGGTTGTAATAAGTCCTTTTTCTTTCACGATTTTGTCTATTTGAGTGTTCTCTCTTTTCTTTTTGAGAAGCCTGGCTAGAGGTTTGTCAATTTTGTTTATTTTTTCAAAAAACCAACTCTTGGTTTCGTTGATCTGTTCAACTTTTTTTTATGTTTCTATATTGTTTATTTCTGCTCTGATTTTTATTATTTCTCTTCTCCTACTGGGTTTGGGGCGCTCCTGTTGTGCTCCCTCTAGTTCCTTTAGGTGAGCTGTTAGGTTTTGTACTTGCACTTTTTCTAATTTCTTGAAAGAGGCCTGGGTGTAATGTACTTTCCTCTTAGTACTGCCTTTTCCGCATCCCATAGAGTTTGGATTGTTGTATTTTCACTTTCATTTGTTTCCATATATTTTAAAATTTCTTCTCTAATTGCCTGATTGGCTCATTCGTTCTTTAGGAGGGTATTCTTTAACCTCCATGTTTTTGGAGGTTTTCCAGACTTCTTCCTGTGGTTGATTTCAAGTTTCATAGCATTGTGATCTGAAAGTGTGCATGGTATAATCTCAATTCTTTTATATTTATTGAAGGCTGTTTTATGTTCCATTATGTGATCTATCTTGGAGAATGTGCCATGCGCACTTGAGAAGAAAGTAAATTCCATGGCTTCAGGATGTAGAGTTCTAAATACATATGTCAAATCCATCTGGTCCAATGTGTCATTCAAGTCCATTGTTTCTTTAGTGATTTTCTGTCTGGTTGACCTATTCATTGCTGTAAGTGGAGTATTAAAGTCCCCTGCTATTAGCACATTCTTATCTATAAGCTTGTTTCTGTTTGTGATTAATTGTTTTAAATATTTAGGTGCTCCCATATTCGGTGCATAGAAATTTATAATTGTTAGTTTTTCCTGATGGATAGACCCTGTAATTATTATATAATGCCCTTCTTCATCCCTTGTTATTATCTTTAATGTAAAGTCCAGTTTGTCTGATAGAAGTATAGCTACTCCAGCTTTATTTAGACTTCCTGTAGTCTGATAGATATTTCTCCATCTCCTTACGTTCAATCTGAGGGTGTCCTCCTGTCTAAAATGCGTTTCATGTAGACAGCAAATAGATGGATTTTTAAAAAATCATTCTGCTACCCTACGTCTTTTGATTGGAGCATTCAGCCCATTTACATTCAGTATTATTATTGAAATATATGGGTTTACAGTCTTTGTGTCATTTGTGGGATTCATTCCTGTGGTGGTGTCTCTAGTATCTTGCGTTCCTTGCGACATTTCCCTCAGAGAGTCCCCCTCAGGATTTCTTGTAGGGCTGGTTTGGTGGTGACGAATTCTTTCAATTTGTGTTCGTTTGGAAAGACCTTTATCTCTCCTTCTATTCTTAATGACAGGCTTGCTAGATCGAGGATTCTTGGCTGCATATTTTTCCTATTCATCACATTGAAGGTTTCCTGCCAGTCCATTTTGGCCTGCCAAGTTTCAGTCGATAGGTCTGTAACCACTCTGATAGGTTTCCCTTTTTTATGTTAGGGCCCTTTTCTCCCTAGCTGCTTTCAAAATTCTTTCTTTGCCTTATATTTTGCCAGTTTCACTCTGATATGTCATGCAGAAGATCGATTCAAGTTACTTCTGAGGGGAGTTCTCTGTGCCTCTTGAATTTCAACGTCTACTTCCCTCCCCAGGTTGGGGAAGTTCTCTGCTATAATTTGTTTCAGGACTCCTTCAGCACCTTTCCCTCTCTCTTCCTCTTCTGGAATTCCTATGATACGGATAGTGTTCCGTTTGATTGTATCGCTGAGCTCTGGAACTCTTTTTTTGTGTTCCTGGATCAGTTTATCTGTCTTTTTCTCAGCTTCCTCTTTTTCTATAATTATGTCTTCTAAATCACTTGTTCTCCTTTCTGCTTCTTCAATCTGTGCATTGGACGTCTCCATTTTATTACGTATCTTATTTATATCATTTTTTAATTCATCACAAATATTTTTAAGCTCCATAGTCGTTGTAGCAATTGTTTCTCTGATGTTTTCCATGCTTTTTTCAAGCCCAGCGATTAATTTTTATCACTATTGTTCTAAATTCTTGTTCAGTTATGTTGCTTATATGTGTTTTGAACAGTCCTTTAGCTGTCATTTTTTCCTGGAATTTCTTTGGAGGAGGGTTCTTCCATTTCATCATTTTTGTTAGCTTTCTATCTCTTGTTAATTTTAAAAGCTTGGTATGCACTCTGCCCCTGTTGGTGCTGCTGTATTAAAGAGGGTTCTTTGATTGTCCAGGGCCTGACCATTCAGGAAGTGTTCTTTGAATGGTGCCTCTTTGTTTCTCTTGTTGAGACTTTGGTTATTTTGTTTCCCTACTCTTAGTTGTATTTGGGATTCTCCACCATGTGTACTTGGCTTGTTTCTTCAGGTAGCCCATTCGATGGAAATTATACTCCAGAATTCCAGCAGTTTCCAGGATAGTGGTAGGAACTAAGATGGAAAGTTGTGCTCATTCTCTTCCGAGGCCTATCCGTAACTTCCACTGCCTTGGGGAGGAGGCAGCTGAGGTGGAGGAGACAGCGTCTGGAGGCGGAGGGCCCCAATTCCCACTATAAATGTGGTTGAAGAAGATGATGGAAAAGAAGGAACCATAATGCTGAAACCAGGAACTGCAGGGGAAAATGGATGGAGGAACCACTTACTTGAGAAAAACTTATTAGGGAACACTTCCCATAATAGTAAGGGGTCCCCACCATGTCTCCCCGAATGAACTTAGGAACATCTGTGCGCCAGTGACTATTATGTCCTTCCCATTCTTCCCTTGTTGAAATTGGGGGGAGGGGGTTGAGATTTTCCTTTGAATGTTCCTCATTGTTTAGAGTATATATGTTTTTTGTGTGCGGGGGATAATTTATATGTCTAATTCACAGACATACAAAAGGGGTCCTATACAGACCTGAGATAAAGACTACCACAGGATCTGGACATTGTGCCAAGGTGGGACATCCCATTAGGATGAAGTGTTTGAGTTGTTTCTGGAAAGGTGGTGGTGGTGTGGTATATCCTGTAGGAAAGAGAAGGAAGTGAATCTTTGTGGGCAAAGATATGTGACATTTTGTTTACATTTCCAAAATATTTTCTGCCCCTCCCTGGGTTAGGATTACATTTATTGCCCCATTGAAATAAAGCATGATCATGTAATTTGCTTTGGCCAATTAAATGCGTATAGAAGGGATGTGTGCTATTTCTCCTTGCTCTTGTTTCTTTCTGGCAGAAGACTGGCGATATCTCAGGGGATGTTCTGGCAGCATGGATCTCCACATAAAGAGAATGTGGAAACAAGCCAATGGGAACCCTCAGTAGACATGTGCCTTAGGCAAGAAACATGTTTGTTGTAAACCATTGAGATTGGGGGAGGATCTGCTTCTGCACCACAACATAGCCTAATTGATTAGAACGTGAAGCATGTGGAGTGAGGCAGAGCAATAGGATGGAAGGAATCTAGGATTAAAAAAAATTTTTTTTTAAATTTATTTTTAGGAGAGAGAGAGAGAGAGAGAGAGACAGCGTGAGCAGGGGAGGGTCAGAGAGAGAGGGAGTCACAGACTGAAACAGGCTCCAGGCTCTGAGCTGGCAGTCAGCACAGAGCCCGACGTGGGGCTCGAACCCACGAACCGCGAGATCATGACCTAAGCGAAAGTCAGACGATTAACCAACTAAGCCACCCGGGCGCCCCGGAAAGAATCTAGGATTTTGATGACTGCTCAGAGGAGAGCTAATCCTACATTCTTCAACATCTTGATGAGAAAGTAGCTTCAGCTCTCTTTATGCCATTGTCTATTTGGGATTTCTTTCAAAGCATCAGAACCAACATCCAAACCTATGCCAACCTACTCCTCAACTCCTTTCATGCTAAACCAGGGTCCTGTCTTCTTGTGTCTCTCATTCTAGGTAGTAAAATATCTTTGTCCATAATCAAGTGTGTCTGCCACACCATTTCTTTTTCTTGTAGCTAGAGTCTGCCCATGCTGCAGGCTGAATTCTCCAGAAGCAGATGCTGAGATCAAGTTGTAGGTTCAAGATGTTTAGGACAGAGAGACACCATGAAAAAAGATAGAAGGAAGCAAAACTGAGAGAAGAAAACTGAACTGTGATGCAGCTCTCAACACAACCTCAGCCAACTCGCAGGATGCTGTGGAGTGATTGTGCGCAATAGAGTTGTCTTGCACTATACTGAATGGCTGGGCCTTTACATCATCACATATCTCATTTTCCAGGTGAGAGTTGTGAACCTAGGAGTTGCTCATGACCACAGGCAATGTGGCTCATCCCCAACCGAGGGTCCTCCAGAAGCTGGCATTATAAACTGTCTGCTGATGGCCCTCTCAGAATCTGGGTACCACGTCTTTCCTTGAAGGGTGGCTGCATGGCAAATGTCTACCACATCCCACTTTGATACAACCTCCGTTTATTCCTCCTTGTAGAAGGCTGTGATGATCTCATCCCTTATCTGTTTCCCTGTTCAAGGCATGGATCCCATTTACAATGTATTTCATGTAGTTCTGAAAACCAGCATGAGGTTTTCCTTCACACACTGGGGAATATACCTGACCCCAAACTCCATAGCCCCTGTTTTTACTCTCTCTTGCCTCTAGATTTGACACAAGGTGAAGGGTGGGAGAGTCCATGTGTTTGGTTTATTGTCTTTTGCTTTGCAGCAGAAACAATTATTCTCCAGCTATCAGTGTCACTGAGATTTTTCATGCCCAACTAAGGTTGTATGAGTTCTCATTGTGCATAAATACAGAAGGTTTGGCCTTTTATCTAGTTTTCCTCCATTAAGAGTTCTGAGAATACCAAAAGTACTTCCACATTCCACAGATCTCTTCTGGTAGTCTCCTATCTCTTTCTGCTCTGCACTGTTGTGCTAAGACCTCTGTAGGGACATCCTGTATTGACACGACACCTTTCCAAACTCTGTCCCCTCCATGCACTTCTGTATCTCATGAAGAAAGGTCTCTTCTTTCCCAACTTACAAGAAACATCAGGCCCTGCTTACAGCAATACTTGTAAATATTTGTACATAGTGAAAGGCAAACAGTTAAATTTAGATACTAGATGTCACTGTGACCAGAATCTGTGGACTATAGATTATCCTGATGGCCTTCTCTCTCCTGGTTCCTGGGTCTCCTAGTGCCAATTTTTCCCTGAAACATTTGAGAATGAGTTGCAGACATGAGACTCCTTCACCTCTAATATGTCAGCAAGTGTTTTCTAAAAACAAGGACACTAGAATGGACGAATGGATCAAGAAGATGTGGTTTATCTGTACGATGGAATATTACATGGCAATGAGAAAGAATGAAATCTGGCCATGTGTAGCAACATGGATGGACCTTGAGGGTGTTATGCTGAGCGAAATAAGTCAGGCAGAGAAGGACAAATACCATATGTTTGCATGTATAGGAGGATTAGGAGGAACTTAACGGAGGACCGTGGGGGAGAAGAAGGGGGGAATAGTGGGGGAAAGGGAGAGAGGCAAACCATGAGAGACTCTTGAATGCTAACAAAAACTGAGGACTGATGGATGTGGGGGGAGGAGGATGGGCATGGAGGAGGACCCTTGTGGGGATGATCACTGGGTGTTATATGGAAACCAACTTGAGAGTAAACTATTGGGAAAAAAAATAAAACATAGACACTCAGAGTACAATAATAAAAATCAGAAATTAATGCTGATACAATGGTGTTATGTAATCTGTGGACCTTGTCTGAATAATATCCATTGTTCAATAAATGCTGCATGGCAAGGAAACAAAATTCTGGTCTAGGATTCATTCTACGATCACACATTACGTTTGGTTTACTTATTTTTAATCTCCTTTAATCTTGAACAGTTCCCCAGACTTTGTCTTTGATGATCTTGCCACTGTTGAAGAGAATAGAAAAGCACTCTCTCACTAATTTTATGAAGCTGCTATAACCTTAATAACCAATTGGAGAGGTAAAGTATGAAAAAAACAATTGTTGATCATCATCACCCATGTCTAAATGAGAAAATTCTAAACAAGTTTAGCAAACCAAATTCACCAGTATATAAAATGATAATACATCATCACTAGGATGGCTTAAATTAGGAATTCACTGTAGATTCTAGAATTAGAAACTGAATCAGTGTAATTCATGACAAATCAAAGGAGAAAAATCATATGATCATTTGAGTAGATGATGAAAAAGTTTTTCTTAAATTTCAGTATTCATTTATTAAACACAAGTGAATTTTCACCTACATTAACAACATTATGTCTTGGGGCATCTGGGTGGCTCAGTTGATTAAGTGTCAGACTTGGGCTCAGGTCATGATCTCACAGTTCATGAATTTCAGGCCAGCATCAGGTACTTGCTGTCAGCACAGGGCCTGCTTGGGATCCCCTTTCCCTCTCTTTGCGTCTCCCCTGCTCATTCTCTCCTCTCTTTCTCCTTCTCTCTCTCTTTTTCTCTCTCCCTCAAAAGAAACATTAAAAAAGATATTATATGTTTGCAGCTTTTGGCTTGATTGATGCTTTATTACAAACACAACTATTAACTATAAATTCATAGTTTATTTGAGAGAGAAAAATACACATACACACATAAAGCATAAGGTCCTCAGCAGGGCTAATTAGATTTCCTCCACAACCACTGAGATTTTTCTAAGTTCAACCTGTAAATTTTTTCTTATCTCATTTTTAAAAAGATTTTGAAGAAATAGTTTGATGCTAAGTGATTTTCTCTTTTTTTAGCTTTTTTTTTTTTTTGAGAGACAAAGACAAAGCGTGAACAGGGGAAGAGCAGAGATAGAGGGAGACACAGAATCTGAAGCAGGCTCCAGGCTCTGAGCTGTCGGTGCAGAGACTAAGGTGAGGCTCAAAGCCAGGGGTCATGAGATCATGATCTGAGCAAAGTCGATTGCTCAACCCACTGAACCAGCTCAGCGCCCCTTTTGAAATATAAAGGATACATATGGATGACCATGTGCCTGTGTCTTATTAAACATGCAATGTATGACTGGTAAGTAACATCTACTTGTATGGCTAACAATGTAATTTATACAGATTCTATTTTTGTGCAGACCCATGTACCCATCTATGCCTCTGTGTCCTCTTTACTGCCTAAAACTGTGCCTAGAAATGTCATCTGTCTTAACAAATATATCTACTTTGTGCTGTTTATGCTATAATTTCTCTACTGCTGTTCTATATTTGTTATTTTTAAATATGTGCCATGTTTACTCCAGAAGCATGAATTCATGGTATCCTGGGTCATTGTTTTAACAATCCTCTGGGGGAAATGTGCTTATCATTCCAGTGGTTTTGATTTTTCAGTTTCATGATTGGTTCTTCATTTCATGATTTTTGTAGCTGGTGTCAAGTTATCTATTTGGAAAAAACTTTTTTAAAAATGGCTTCACTGAAAAACAATGTTGAATACCCATTCCTGATTTAAAAAAAAAACTCTTAGCAAATTAGATATTATCAAACGTTTGGAAATGGACAAAGAGGATATACAATAAAACATACAGCAAACATTTTGCATAGGGGAAAAAACCCAGAGATGTCCCCTTAAGGTCAAGGACATAATTAAAGTGACTACTCTCATCACTTCTATTTTCTGTTGTCTTAGGTGTCATAAGTAATCCATTTGGGCAAGAATAAATTTTTAAAGGGCATAAAGTTTTGAGAGGAAGGTGATATTTTGTTGGAACCAGAGGTCTATGAGTGGGAAACAATTGTAGTTATATTATCAAACAGGTGTCTAAAAAGCTATTTTTTAAAAGATACCATTTAGGGGTACCTGGGTGGTTCAGTCGGTTAAGCTTCTGACTTCAGCTCAGGTCATGATCACGGTATGTGAGTTCCATCCCCACATTGGACTCTGCTGAAGCTCGTATTTTGGAGCTGCTTCCGATTCTGTGACTCCCTCTCTCTCTGTCCCTCCCCTGCTCGTGTGTTCTCTCTCTCTCTCCCTCAAAAATAAATAAACATTAAAAAAAATAAAATAGGGGCGCCTGGGTGGCTCAGTCAGTTAAGCATCCGACTTCCTCTCAGGTCATGATCTCACGGTTCGTAGGTTTGAGCCCCCCATCGGGCTCTGTGCTGACTGCCAGCTCAAAGCCTGGAGCCTGTTTCGGATTCTGTATCTCCGTCTCTCTGAACCTCCCCTGCCCACGCTGTTTCTCTCTTTCTCTCTCTCAGAAATAAATAAAACATTAAAATATTTTTAACTAAATAAAAATAAAAAAGTAAAATAAAGATACCATTTTATCTATTTATTTTTCTTTTTTTAAATTTTATTTATTTATTTTTTAACAAATAGTTTATTGTCAAATTAGTTTCCACATAACACCCAGTGCTCATCCCCACAAGGGTCCTCCTCCATGCCCATCCTCCTCCCCCCACATCCATCAGTCCTCAGTTTTTGTTAGCATTCAAGAGTCTCTCATGGTTTGCCTCTCTCCCTTTCCCCCACCATTTCCCCCCTTCTTCTCCCCCTTGTTCCTCCGTCAAGTTCCTCCTAATCCTCCTATACGTGCAAACATATGATATTTGTCCTTCTCTGCCTGACTTATTTCGCTCAGCATAACACCCTCAAGGTCCATCCATGTTGCTACACATGGCCAGATTTCATTGTTTCTCATTGCCATGTAGTATTCCATGGTATAGATAAACCACATCTTCTTGATCCATTCATCTGTTGATGGACACTTAGGCTCTTTCCATGTTTTAGCTATTGTGGAGAGTGCTGCTATGAACATTGGGGTACATGTGCTCCTATGCCTCAGCATTTCTGTATCCCTTGGGTAAATTCCTAGCAGTGCTATTGCTGGGTCATAAGGGAGTTCTATTGTTAGTTTCCTGAGGAACCTCCACACTGTTTTCCAGAGGGGCTGTACCAGTTTACATTCCCACCAACAGTGTAGGAGGGTGCCCGTTTCTCCACATCCTCGCCAGCATCTAGAGTTCTCTGATTTGCTCATTTTAGCCACTCTGACTGGCGTGAGGTGGTATCTCAGTGTGGTTTTGATTTGTATTTCCCTGATGAGGAGGGATGCTGAGCATCGTTTCATGTGTCTGTTGGCCATCTGGATGTCCTCTTTGGAGAAGTGTCTGTTCATGTCTTCTGCCCATTTCTTCACTGGGTTGTTTGTTTTTCGGGCGTGTAGTTTGGTGAGTTCCTTATAGATTCTGGATATTAACCCTTTATCTGATATGTCATTTGCAACTATCTTTTCCCATTCCGTTGGTTGCCTATTAATTTTCTGGGTTGTTTCCTTGGCTGTGCAGAAGCTTTTAATCTTGATGAGGTCCCAACAGTTTATTTTTGCTCTTGATTCCCTTGCTTTTGGGGATGTGTCAAGTAAGAAGTTGCTGCGGTGGAGGTCAAGGAGGTTGTTTCCTGCTTTCTCCTCTAGGGTGTTGATAGTTTCCTGTCTCACGTTCAGGTCCTTTATCCATTTTGAGTTGATTTTTGTGCATGGTGTGAGAAAATGATCTAGTTTCATTCTTCTGCATGTTGCTGTCCAGTTCTCCCAACACCATCTGTTAAAAAGGCTGTCTTTTTTCCATTGGATATTCTTTCCTGCTTTGTCAAAGATCAGTTGGCTGTATACTTTTGGGTCCACTTCTGAGTTCTCAATTCTGTTCCATTGGTCTATGTGTCTGTTTTTGTGCCAATACCATACTGTCTTGAGGATGACAGCTTTGTAGTAGAGGCTGAAGTCTGGGATGGTGATACCTCCCGTTTTGGTTTTATTTTTCAGTATTACTTTGGCTATTCGGGGTCTTTTGTGGTTCCATACAAATTTTTGGATAGTTTGTTCTAGTTTTGAGAAGTATGCTGGTGCAATTTTGATTGGAATTGCATTGAATGTGTAGAGTGCTTTAGGTAGTAATGACATCTTAACTATATTTATTCTTCCTATCCATGAGCATGGAATGTTTTTCCATTTCTTTGTGTCTTCTTCAATTTCCTTCATAAGTTTTCTATAGTTTTCATCATACAGATCTCTTGTATCCTTGGTTAGGTTTATTCCGAGGTATTTTATGGTTTTTTGTGCAATTGTGAATGGGATCAGTTTCTTGATTTCTCTTTCTGTTGCTTCATTATTGGTGTATAAAAATGCAACCGATTTCTGTACGTTGATTTTGTACCCTGCAACTTGGCTGAATTCTTGGATCAGTTCTAGTAGGCTTCTGGTGGAGTCTGTCGGGTTTTCTATGTAGAGTATCATGTCATCTGCGAAGAGTGAAAGTTTGACTTCCTCTTTGCCAATTCTGATGCCTTTGATTTCCTTTTGTTGTCTGATGGCTGATGCTAGGACTTCCAGCACTATGTTAAACAACAGTGGTGAGAGTGGACATCCCTGTCGTGTTCCTGATCTCAGGGGGAAAGCTCTCAGTTTTTCCCCGTTGAGGATGATGTTAGCTGAAGGCTTCTCATAGATGGCTTTGATGATGTTTAAGTAGGTTCCTTCTATCCCAACTTTCTCGAGAGTCTTTATTAAGAAGGGATGCTGTATTTTGTCAAATGCTTTTTCTGCATCTATTGACAGGATCATATGGTTTTTATCTTTTCTTTTATTGATATGATGTATCACATTGATTGATTTGCGAATGTTGAACCAGCCCTGTAACCCAGGAATGAATCCCACTTGATCTTGGTGGATGATTCTTTTGATATGCTGCTGGATTCGATTTGCAAGGATCTTGTTGAGAATTTTTGCATCCGTATTCATCAAGGATATTGGCCTATAGTTCTCTTTTTTTGCTGGATCTCTGTCTGGCTTGGGAATCAGAGTGATGCTGGCTTCATAAAATGAGTCCGGGAGTTTTCCTTCGACTTCTATTTTTTGGAATAGCTTGAGAAGAATTGGGATTAATTCTGTTTTAAATGTCTGGTAGAATTCCCCAGGGAAACCATCAGGTCCAGGGCTCTTATTTGTTGGGAGATTTTTGATCACTGATTCGATTTCTTCACTCGTTATGGGTCTGTTCAGGTTTTCTATTTCTTCCCGTGTGAATTTTGGTAGTGAGTGTGTGTTTAGGAATTTGTCCATTTCTTCTAAGTTGTCCAATTTGTTGGCATATAATTTTTCATAGTATTCCCTGATAATTGCTTGTATTTCTGAGGGGTTGGTTGTAATAAGTCCATTTTCATTCATAATTTTGTCTATTTGGGTGCTCTCTCTTTTCTTTTTGATAAGCCTGGCTAGAGGTTTGTCAATTTTGTTTACTTTTTCAAAAAACCAACTCTTGGTTTCATTGATCTGTTCAATTGTTTCTTTGGTCTCTATGTTGTTTATTTCTGCTCTAATTTTTACTATTTCTCTTCTTCTACTGGGTTTAGGGCGTTCTTGTTGCTCTGCCTCTAGCTCCTTTAGGTGAGCTGTTAGATTTTGGACTTGTGCTTTTTCTAATCTCTTGAAATAGGCCTGGAGAGCAATGTACTTTCCTCTTAGGACTGCCTTGGCCGCATCCCATAGATTTTGAATTGTTGTGTTTTCATTTTCATTTGTTTCCATATATTTTTTAATTTCCTCTCTAATTGCCTGATTGGCCCATTCATTCTTTAGAAGGGTGTTCTTTAACCTCCATGTTTTTGGCGGTTTTCCAGACTTCTTCCTGTAATTGATTTCAAGTTTCAAAGCATTGTGATCTGACAGTGTGCATGGTATGATCTCTATTCTTTTATATTTATTGAGGGCTGCTTTATGTCCCAGTATGTGATCTATCTTGGAGAATGTGCCATGCGCACTTGAGAAGAAAGTAAATTCCCTGGCCTCAGGATGTAAAGTTCTAAATATATCCGTCAGATCCATCTGGTCCAATGTGTCTTTCAAGTCCATTATTTCTTTAGTGATTTTCTGTCTGGTTGACCTATCCATTGCTGTAAGCGGAGTATTAAAGTCCCCTGCTATTAGCACATTCTTATCTATAAGCTTGTTTCTGTTTGTGATTAATTGTTTTAGATATTTAGGTGCTCCCATATTCGGTGCGTAGACATTTATGATTGTTAGTTCTTCCTGATGGATGGACCCTGTAATTATTATGTAGTGCCCTTCTTCATCTCTTGTGATTGTCTTTAATTTAAAGTCCAGTTTGTCTGATATAAGTATCGCTACTCCGGCTTTCTTTTGATTTCCTGTAGCATGATATATATTTCTCCATCCCCTTACTTTTAATCTGAAGGTATCTTCCCGTCTAAAATGAGTTTCTTGTAGACAGCATATTGATGGATTTTGTTTCTTAATCCATTCTGCTACCCTATGTCTTTTGATTGGAGCATTCAGCCCATTTACATTCAGTGTTATTATTGAAATATGTGGGTTTAGAGTCTTTGTATCTTTTGTAGGGTTCATGTTTGTGGTGGTGTCTCTGGTATCTTTGTTCCTTGCAACCTTTCCTTCAGAGCATCCCCCTCAGGATTTCTTGTAGGGCTGGCTTCGTGGTGACAAATTCTTTCAATTTCTGTTTATTTGGAAAGGTTTTTATCTCTCCTTCTATTTTGAATGACAGGCTTGCTGGATAGAGGATTCTTGGCTGCATATTTTTACCGTTCATCACATTGAAGATTTCCTGCCATTCCTTTCTAGCCTGCCAAGTTTCAGTAGATAGGTCTGTCACCACTCTGATAGGTTTCCCTTTGTATGTTAGGGCCCTTTTCTCCCTAGCTGCTTTCAAAATTCTCTCTTTGTCCTTGTATTTGGCCATTTTCACTATGATATGCCGTGCAGAAGATCGATTCAAGTTACTTCTGAGGGGAGTCCTCTGAGCCTCTTGTATTTCAACATTTACTTCCTTCCCCAGGTCGGGGAAGTTCTCTGCTATAATTTGTTCCTGGACTCCTTCAGCACCTTTCCCTCTCTCTTCCTCTTCTGGGATTCCTATGATAAGGATATTGTTGCGTTTGACCATATCACTGAGGCTCGAATTCTTCTTTCCTGTTCCTGGATCAGTTTGTCTCTTTTTTTGTCAGCTTCTTGTTTTTCTATAATGGTGTCTTCTAAATCACTTATTCTCCTTTCTGCCTCTTCAATCCGTGCATTGGAGGTCTCTAATTTATTATGTATCTCATTTATCGCATTTTTTAATTCTTCATGCCTATTTTTATTTTCCATTCTGTCTGTAGCCATAGTTTCTTTAATGTCCCCTATGTTTTTTTCAAACCCAGCTATTAATTTTACCAGTATTATTCTAAAATCCTGTTCACTTATGCTGCTGATATCTGTTTTGAGCAGTTCATTAGCTGTCATTTCTTCTTGGAGTTTCTTTGAAGGAGAGCTCTTTCGTTTCATCATTTTAGTTAGCTTTCTGGCTCTTGTTGGTTTTAAAGACCTGTTATGCTCTCTGTATCTATGAGTGCTGCTATATCCAAGAAGACTCTTTGACTGTCCACGGCCTATCCTTTCAGAGAGTGTTTTTTGAATGGTATCTCTTGGTCTTCCTTGTTGGGACCTTGGTTATTTTATTTTCCTATTCGTAGTGATATTTGGGACTCTCCACCTTGTGTGCTCTGGCTTGTTTCTTGAGGTAGCCGTTAGAAGTCTTTCTCAGTGGATTCTGCGTCCTTTTTCTCCCAATCTCTCAGGTTTTGTAAGGTTTCCAATGGCTTCAGATCTTTTCCGTGTGATGTATGGGCGCGAGTGCAAGTACGGAGCTCCTTACTTCTCCGCCATCTTGCCCCCTCCTAAAGATACCATTTTAAATTGCCTCAAAAATTAAGGACACAGGAATATCTAGCAAAAGGTTGCAAGATCTTTATAGAAAATTGTATATAACTGCAATGTAAGATATTGAAGAAAATGTAAATAAATATGGAAATCTATATTAAGTTGATAGATTGGAAATCATAATCTCATAGAGATGTCATTGCCTCCAAACTGATCTATATTTTCAGCACATGTAATTAAAAAATTGTAAAAACTATAATGATTGAAAGAAATGCAAAAGCCTAAAGATACCAAATTTGGAAAATACTTAGAGAAAAAGAGCGCGTATACATTCTGTGACACAATTTGGATCTGGGAGATGAACCATGGGTTCAGAACGTTAGGTGCACCTCCCTACTAAAACCCATGAATCTCAGGAACATAATGTTGATGGGAAAAGATAACCTCAAAAAAAGGATTGACATGGTATTATACCAGTCACTACAGGTGCATAACAAATTATCCCAAAATTCAGGTTGCATAAATAACCATTCATTATAGTCATGGATCTGGAGAGTCTGGAATGTGGACAGGGAACAGGGGTAAAGCTTGTCTCTGCTTCATTCACTTTCAGCTTGGGATGGCATGAATGTTGGGATTGGTATCATCTAGAGCTCATCTCACAGGTCTGCTGTTCAGGGTAAGGAGACATCACTATTTGAGGGCTCCTCAGGCATCTCTTTCTGTTTGTCTATCTGTACCCAATCCCTCACCCCTCTCCCTCTTTCCTTATGTCTCGCTGATCCTGTTTTTTAAAAATATATTTTTATGTTTATTTACTTATTTAGAGAGAGCGGGAGAGGGGCAGAGAGAGAGAGAGAGAGAGAGAGAAAGAGAGAGAGAAGAGAGAGTCTCAAGCAGTCTCCACACTGTCAGCACAGAACCCCACCAGGGACTGGAACTCACCAACTGTGAGATCATGACCTGGGCCAAAGTTAAGAGTCTGTTACTGGGGCGCCTGGGTGGCTTAGTCGGTTAAGCGTCCGACTTTCGCTTGGGTCATGATCTCGCGGTTCGTGGGTTCGAGCCCCGCGTTGGGGTCTGTGCTGACTGCCAGCTCAGAACCTGGAGCCTATTTCAGAGTCTGTATCTCCCTCTATCTCTGACCCTCCCCTGCTCAAGCTGTCTCTCTCTCTCTCCTAGAAATAAATTAAAAAAAAAAAAAAAGAGTCTGTTACTTAACTGACTGGGCCACTGGGGGCTCTTGGTAGATCTTCTGTGCATTTCAAAGGCTGTGGGTTCTGGTGAGTTGAGCTGAAAAAACTTGATTACCACAATATCACAAAAAGGACGCCTGCGGACAAAGTGGCTGGAATGCTGTTTCCCCTGGGAAAAGCCATTGGAGTCGGGTCTGGACTAATCATCTCAGATGGCCCCAAGGTGCTTACACCTGGACAGACGTGTGTGCCCAAGTCTGCCTCTCGGGAGCAGCCCCTTCCTCGCTCCTCCCTCCTCTCTGCACATTCAGAGCAGCTCTAGTCCCCTCTCTGGACACATCTATTCATTTACGGCAGGGAATGCAAGGAGAGCTGGAAAAGTCTTAGTAGAATCACCCCTCCAGTAGCCTGACACTTGGTCCGTTTTGTGAAACAAATAACACTGGTGCTAAAGCTCAGGGTGGCTCACTTGGCTCTCAAGGCAAACCTGTAAGGTCCATTGGCTAACAGATTGCAGCCTCTGCAAATTTCCACCAGCCACCCAAGGGTGGGAAGGGCTGAACCCACCACGCAAATGCGAATGCATACAAGGACATCAACCAGCAGGTCACTGGGCACTCAGACAGGGACGGTAGCACCAGCCTCGCCAATGTCTTTCACTGTTTCTTAGTGGCCTTTATTCTTACCATACACAATATAGAAAATACAGATAAGCAAATAGGAAAGGAGAAATCTCCTACTTCCTCTCAAAGATGCTGACTCGCATCTTTAAGTAATCTCTACAATCAATGTGGGGCTCGAATTGACAAGCCCAAGTCCGAGATCAGGAGTGGAGTTCCCATCTGACTGGGCCACCAGGTGCCCCAGAGTCACACACCTTTTTTAAAAAAAAACATTGCTTCCAGGGCACCTGGATGGTTCAGTCAGTTAAGCATCCGACTTTGGCTCAGGTCATGATCTCACAGTTTGTGAGTTCAAGCCCCGTGTCAGGCTCTGTGCTAACAGCTCAGAGCCTGGAGCCTGCTTCGGATTCTTTGTCTTCCTCTCTTTAAAAAACAAAACAAACGCCCACAAAACACTGCTTCCTCAACATGGGTGGAATTAGTGTATTATGCTAAGCAAAATAAGTCAGTAAGAGAAAGACAAATATCGTATGATTTCACTCCTATGAAAAACTTAAGAAACAAAACAGAAAGGGAAGGGAGGCAAAATAAGATAAAAACAGAGGCTGGCAAACCATTAGAGGCTCTAAACTACAGGGAACAAACTGCAGGTTCCCGAGGGGAGGAGAGATGGGGGACAAGCTAAATGGTATGTTGGAATAAGCACTGGGCGTTATACTGAAGTGATGAATCACTAGATTCTACTCCTGAAACCGTGGTTGCACTATATGTCAACTAACCTGGAGTTAAATAAATAAACAAACAAACAAACAAACAAATAAATAAATAACAGGGATGCCTAGGTGGCTCAACTGGTTAAGCGACAGACTTAGGCTCTGGTCAGGTACTTGGGGTTCATGGGTTCAAGCCTCACCTTGGGCTCTGTGCTGATAGCTCAGAACCCAGAGCCTGCTTAAGTTTCTTGTCTCCCTCTTTCTCTGCCCCTTCCCCACTTGCACTCTGTCTCTCTCTCTCAAAAATGAATAAACATTCAAAAATTAAATGGCACAAAATCGGACACTCAGATCAATGGAACAGCATAGAAAACCCAGAAATGGACCCACCAATATATGGGCAACTAATCTTTGACAAAGCAGGAAAGAAAATCCAATGGAATAAAGATTGTCTCTTCAGCAAGTAGTGCTGGGAAAACTAAATAGCAACATGCAGAAAAATGAACCTGGACCACTTTCTTACATCATACACAAAAAGAAACTCAAAATTGATGAAAGACCTAAACATAAGAGAGCGAGCCATCAAAATCCTCAGGAAGAAAGCAGGCAAAAACCTCTTTGACCTCAGCTGCAGCAACTTCTTACTCAACACATCTCCAGAGGCAAGGGAAACCAAAGCAAAAAAATGAACTATTGTGACCTCATCAAAATAAAAAGCTTCTGCACATCAAAGGAAATAATCAGCAAAACTAAAAAGCAGAAGATATTTACAAATGACATATCAGATAATGGGTTAATATCCAAAATCTATACAGAATTTATCAAACTCAACACACAAGAAACAAGTAATCCAGTGAAGAAATGGGCAAAAGATATGAACAGACATTTTTCTAAAGAAGACATCCAGATGACTAACAGACACATGAAAAAATGCTCAATGTCATTCATCATCAGGGAAATACAAATCAAAAGCACAATGAGATACCACCTCACACCTGTCAGAATGGCTATTATTAATAACTCAGGCAACAGCAGATGTTGGTGAGGATGCAGAGAAAGAGGATCTCTTTTGCGCTGTTGGCAGGAATGCAAACTGGTGCAGCCACTCTGGAAAACAGTATGAAGATTCCTCAAAAAATTAAAAATAAAACTACCCTATGACCCAGAAATTGCACTACTGGGTATTTATCTGAGGGATACAGGTGTGCTGTTGCATCCCATTGTTTATAGCAGTGCTATCAATAGCCAAAGTATGGAAAGATCCCAAATGTCCACGGATGGGTGGGTGGATAAAGAAGATCCAGTATTCTTTATGGAGTATTACTCGGTCATCAGAAAGAATGAAATCTTACTATTTGCAACTATGTGGTTAGAACTAGAGGATATTATGCTAAGTGAAATTTGTCAGTCAGAGAAAGACACATATCATATGACTTCACTCATATGAAGACTTTAAGATACAAAACAGGTGAACATAAGAGAAGGGAAACAAAAATAATATAAAAATGGGAGGGGGACAAAGCATAAGAGACTCTTAAATATAGAGAATAAACAGAGGCTTGCTAGAGGGTTTGTGGGAGGGGTGATGGGCTAAATAGGTAAGGGGCATTAAGGAATCTACTCCTGAAATCATTGTTGCACTGTATGCTAACTAAGTTGGATATAAATTAAAAGTAAGTAAATACATTCTTTTCAAAAACCCTGTGTCTGAATAAATACTATTGAATAGGTGAAAGAGAAAACTTACTGGTACAAAAACAGACACTCAGATCAATGAAATAGGATAGAGAACCCAGAAATGGACCCACAAATGTATGGCCAACTAATCTTTACAAAGCAGGAAAGACTATCCAATGGAATAAAGACAGTCTCTTCAGCAAGTGGCACTGGGAAAACTGGACAGCAACATGCAGAAAAATGAATCTGGACCACTTTCTTACACCATACACAAAGATAAACTCAAAATGGATGTAAGATAAGAAGCCATCAAAATCCTCAAGAAGAAAGCAGGCAAAACCTCTTTGACCTTGGCCACAGCAACTTCTTACTCAACACGTCTCCAGAGGCAAGGGAAACCAAAACAAAAATGAACTAGTCAGACCTCATCAAAATAAAAAGCTTCTGCACATCAAAGGAAATAATCAGCAAAACTAAAAAGCAACCAAAGGAATGGGAGAAGATATTTGCAAATGACATATCAGATAAAGGGTTAATTTCCAAAATCTGTGAAGAACTTATTAAACTCAACACCCAAGGAACAAATAATACACTGAAGAAATGGGCAAAAAATATGAATAGACACTTTTCCAAAGAAGACATCCAGATGGCCAACTAACACAGGAAAAAATGCTCAACATCACTCATCATCAGGGAAATACAAATCGAAACCACAATGAGATAGCCACCTCACACCTGACAGAATGGCTGGCATTAACAACTCAGGCAACAACATTTGTTGGCAAGGATGTGGAGAAAGAGGATCTCTTTTGCACTGCTGGTGGGAATGCAAACTGATGCAGCCACTCTGGAAAAGCGTGTTTTTAAGTTCTCTCAAAAAATTAAAAATAGAACTACCCTATGACCCAGCAATTGCATTACTAGGTATTTATCCAAGGGATACAGGTGTGCTGTTTCAAAGGTGCACATGCACCTCAATGTTTACAGCAGCACTATCAACAATAGCTGGATGAATGGACAAAGAAGATGTGGTATATATATATATATATACACAATGGAGTATTACCAGGCAATTCAAAAGTATGAAATTTTGCCATTTGCAATTAGGTGGATGGAACTAGAGGGTATTATGCTAAGCGAAATTCATCAGCCAGAGAAAGACAAATATACAATCTCACTCATATGAGGATTTTAAAACACAGAACAGATGAACATAAGGAAATGGAAGCACAAATAATATAAAAACAGGGATGGGGCAAAACATAAAAGACAAATATGGCAAACAAACAGAGGGTTACTGGAGGGAGTTGTGGGAGGGGGATGGACTAAATGGGTAAGGGACATTAAGGAATCTATTCTTGGAATCATAGTTGCACTATATGCTAACTAACTTGGATGTAAATTTTAAAAATAAATTAAAAACAAAAAGGCTATTCAGGATAACCCAGGAAATGTGACTTGATGATTTCAGAGCTACCTAATTCACTGGGGGAGTGGAGGTGGGGGTGGGAAGTGGGGGCGGGGTGCTGTTCTCTGTGAGTTCACAGTGAGAAACCAAATAAAATACTGAATGAGCGTCCACAACTGAAAAACTGAAGAGAAAAAAAAACCGCATTGTATAGTTTTTCTTCTTAAAAAAAAAAGCAAACTTCCCGCTAAACCTACAGGGGCGGAGCTATATTGCCAATGGGCGGCTCCCTTGCATATAATGCTTGTGGCCCTGCCCCCCTGTCTCGCAGTCCTCCAAGCCTTCCAACCTGTGGGGAGCACCTCCAGCTGGTAAGTGTACCCCCCACCCCGCCTTGTCAAATATCCAAATGTCAACTTCTTATCCCCCTGGGGTCTAGTCTGCCGGTTCCCTGAAGAGGTGAGGCGCAGCCAGCACAAGCCCGGCGCCCTTCCCCCAACCCCCGACCTCTCCCGGCTGGGTTTTCTCCCTTTTGGGAATCTGGGCTCAAATTCTCTGGTCTTGGTACCAGCTCCTACCAAAAAAGTGCCCGCCTTTAAGGATTTGGGAGCAGAGGTCTTGGGAGCATGCGGTCGGGGCAGGACGTGGGTCCCTGCCTGGGCTAGAAAGTGCCTGAAAGAGCCTTGGGGAAGGGGCGCCTGGATGGCTCACTTGGTTACTCGGATCAGGTCGTGATCTTACAGTGACCTCATGCATCGCCTGGGTTCCAGCTCGAGTTAAAGAGCCTCGCGCGACTTCCAGCACTGGAGTGAGTTCAAGCTACCCGTTCCAGAACCTGAGTTCAAGCGCCCCGCACAAATTCCATCCTTGGCGGAAATTCCAGCGCCCCTGGTGAGTTCAAGCGCCCTGCGCGAGTTCCAGAACCAGCGCAAGTCCCAGCCACCTGCGTGGTTTCACACTCCGAGTTCTCTCACCGAGTTCGAGCAAAAACAGTTCTTAAAAGAGTTTAAAAAGTACCACTTTAAATACTGTGTTCTGCGTGTCTGGTTGTCTGCCACAGCAGGGAACCCTGAGGCAGGAAGAGGTGAGCGCTGTAAGGTCAGGGAAGTGCCGTTCACCAGAGCTCCTTGACAGAGCCCTGCACTTCTGGGATCCTTAAATGAGGGGAGTTTGGGAATACGTTTTGTAGGTAAATGGACCTGACCAATCACTGATGAAGTGCCTTCTAGATCGAGGAATAGGAGATGGAGAGGGATGCGGGGAGAAGTCGGGAGGGGGTTGAAGGGACAAGTACCATGCCCTCCTAAACGAAATAAGAAATGCCTTAGGAGGAGTGCAAAGAATGCGCCACGAGGTTTGTTTCCCAGGGAGTAGCTCTTGCCACTCCTGTCCCACCTTTCTAGGCAGTTCACACCACGCTGTGTTTGGGCACGACTCTAAGGAGATGGGCTTGCCATCCCTTTTGTCATTAAGAATAGCTAACAACACAGCCTAAATCCTGAATCCAGGTCTAATAAAAATTTCCCCACAGTCTGGGTGTTATATGGAAACCAACTTGACAATAAACTATTTGTAAAAAAAAAAAAAAAAAAAAGTGAAAAACGGGAAGAAAAAAAATTTCCGCACAGTCAAAAGTATGAAAGATTTGAGAGGAGATACTAAAGCATAACCTAGATCCAAGGTTCAAGTTCAATGATTTTTACATCCTAGGGATTTGGTAGATTCCAGCTCCCAGCATACTTTTTTTTTTTTTTTAACGTTTATTTATTTTTGAGAGAGAGAGAGAGAGAGAGAAGGAACAGAGAAGGAGCAGAGAGAGAAGGGAACACACAGAATCTACAGCAGGCTCCAGGCTCTCAGCTGTCAGCACAAACCACGTGATCATGACCTGAGCCGAGGTCGCCCAACCGTCCGAGCCACCCAGGCGCCCCTCCCAGCATAGTTTTTAAGGACTGTGATTCAGATGTATGCCTGAAGGTAGTGGTTTAGGAAGTTTTGCTTGTTAGCTACAGTGTTGGAGTGAAATGGCCAGGAGCCCATGCTAACCCACAAGCTCTGGGTTCTCTCTATAAGGTTCAACTGCAGCTCCTTCGGGTGTTAAGTTTCCTAGAGATATGGGAAGGCATGTTCTTTAAGCACTCTGTGGGTGAGATGTACATGAGATGGGTGAACCAGAAAGGTTCACCTATGGCAGAGCCTGATGCAGAGGGTGCTGGAAAATAGGCTGGGAGGAGAGATGATAGGACTGTAGTTGCAGAGGCTTCGAGAAGAAATGGGGAGCTTGGGCTGCATGCAGAGCTTATACTATCAGAAGATGGTGGAACTGGAGCTGTGTTGCTGGGCATACATGGAACTGATTTTCTTGCAGCCTTTTGGCATAGAGATGGGAGGGCCCTTCTGTCAGGTCAGCAGGAAAGATTGACCGATGTTTGGGGCATCCCTCAAACGTGTGTAAGAAATATTAAGAAACTGGATCTAAAGGCCTTACGGCCCTGGCCTGGCGCGAGAGGCGGCCCCGAGCGAGCAGCCGCGGCGGCGACACGCTGCGGGGCCCTGAGTAGCGCGCGGAGTCCCCGCCGCTGGCAGCGGAGGCGTGGCGCCGCGGAGGCGCGGCGGGCGCGGCGGACGCGGGGTCCGCGCTGAGCCAGCCAGCCCCGGGAGCCGCCGGAGTGCTCCAGGAGGCGGCGTGGCTGACTGCGGCCGGAGAGTAGCGCCAGCGCTGTGGCCCGCGCCCCGTGCCGCGCCCGCCGCCACTGCCTCCGACGCCGCGGACCGAGGTTTCTCGCCGCATCCTCTTGGTTGAGATTAGGTCACTTGCACCAGCAAGAGAAATAGAACAGCCATGGCTGGCTTCAACGAAACAAGAATACAGGAATAGGACCTGTGGGACATGTGGATTTGGGATATGAATGGATTTGAAAAACCACTTAGGGGTTATGAACGTGATAGCTGATGAAACAGGATTGGAATAATTTTCATGATCTTTGTATATATATTTTAAAATTTTGCATTTGAGTTAAAGTGCCATGAGAAAATTTGCATATTGGAAACTGGTCCTAGCCACCTGCTTGATTTGGGCACTCTTGGACATGTTTCTGCCGCTTTACTTCAGTGAATGCAATGAATATGATGAAAAAAAGCAGCGAGGACTTTCTGCTGGGGATGTTCTAGAGCCATTACAAAAGCCTCATGAAGGTCCTGGAGAAATGGGGAAACCAGATGTCATTCCTAAAGAGGATCAAGAAAAGTTGAAAGAGATGTTTAAAATCAATCAGTTCAATTTAATGGCAAGTGAGATGATCGCGCTCAACAGATCTTTACCAGATCTTAGGTTAGAAGGATATAAAACAAAGGTGTATCCATATAATCTTCATACAACAAGTGTGGTGATTGTTTTCCACATCGAGACTTGGAGCACACTTCCGCGAACTGCTCGTAGTGTCATTAATCACTCACCAAGACACATGCTAGAAAAAATTGTTCTAGTACATGATGCCAAAGAAACTTCTTGAAAAGACCTCTAGAGAGTTATGCTAAAAAATTAAAAGTAGCAGTTCATGTAATTCTAATGGAACAACATTCTGGATTGATCAGAGCTAGATTAAAAGGAGTTGCTGAGTCTAAAAACTGAATGATCACCTTCTTAGATGCTCACTGTGAATGTACAGTGGGAGGGCTGGAGCCTCTCTTAACCAGGATCAAACATGACAGGAAAACAGTGGTATGTCCCATCATTGATGTGATCAGTTATGATACTTTTGAGTACTTGGCAGCCTCTGATATGACCTATGGTGGCTTCAACTGGTAGCTCAATTTTCACTGGTATCCCGTTCCCCAAAGACAAATGGACAGAAGGAAAGGTGATCGGACTCTTCCTATCAGAATACTTACATTGTCAGGAGGCCTGTCTTCAATAGACAGAGATAACCCCAGGAGACTGGAGCATATGATGCTGGAATGGATATTTGGGGAGGAGAAGACCTAGAGATTTCCAGTAGGATTTGCCACTGTGGAGGAACTTTGGAGACTGTTACCTGCTCACATGTTGGGCATGTATTTCAGAAAGCCACACCTTACACGTTTCCCAGAGGCATAGGACAGTTTATCAATAAAAACAACTGGCAACATGCAGAAGTGTGGATGGATGAGTTCAAGAATTTCTTCTACATAATTTGTCCAGTTGTTACAAAGGTAGATTATGGAGATATATCAAGACTTGGACTAAGACACAAACTACAATGCAAACCTTTCCTTGGTACCTAGAAAATATTTACCCTGATTCACAAATTCCACATCACTATTTCTCTTTGGTAGAGATAAGAAATGTAGAAACAGATCAGTGTCTAGATAACATGGCTAGAAAAGAGAACAAAAAAGTTGTAATTTTTAACTGTCATGGTATGGGAGGTAACCAGGTTTTCTCTTATACTGCCAACAAAGAAATTAGAACAGATGACCTTTGCTTGGATGTCTCCGAACTTAATGGCCCAGTCACAATGCTCAAATGGCACCACATAAAAGGCAACCACCTTTGGGAGTATGACCCAGTGACATTAACCCTGCAGCATGTGAACAGTAATCAGTGCCTGGATAAAGCCACAGAAGAGGAGAGCTATGTGCCCTGCACTAGAGACTGCAATGGAAGCCGGTCCCAGAAGTGGCTTCTTCAAAGTGTCACCCTTCCAGAAATATTCTGAGACCAAATTTACAAAAAAAGAAAAAATATATGGATTGATTGGGATGCTGCAGCATACATTTCTGCCACATTCTTAAGTAGCAAAAAAGGACAAGTGCTTTCCTCCTGCAGAGATATAAGGTTTATCAGCCATTAAAACTTGGACTTCTCTGGCTTTTTACTAGCTGTGAACCAGCCTTCTTGCCCAAGGACGTGAATCTACAGACTGGCGAGACTGTGCACACTGATGTTTACATGATGGAAAGAGTCTTTCATCAAGAATCATTGTAAAAACTATTCAGACAATGAAGCAATCAACAAAAATGTGTTTTCAGGGGAGCTGTGCCTTTCATGGTTTGCTTGCACATTTGTAACTTCTGTTGAATGTGTTGTCCGAATGAAGAGATTTCTAAGACTTTTTTCTCGTTAGGACTGGTAACCAGTATATTAGATATTGATATAAAAAGAAGTGAAAAAGAACAGAACCAG
This sequence comes from Hyaena hyaena, assembly GCF_003009895.1. Taxonomy (NCBI): domain Eukaryota; kingdom Metazoa; phylum Chordata; class Mammalia; order Carnivora; family Hyaenidae; genus Hyaena; species Hyaena hyaena. The sequence goes on along the minus strand of NW_024081799.1, from coordinate 164,691 downwards.
TTTCAGAAGTATGAAAACATTTTTACAACTTAAGAAAAGTATGTTAAACAAGTTTAAAGGTAATTAAAACAGAACTGTGGAAGTACAATTTGTTATAGTATAGTATCAAGTTTCTATATAGATTTTATATGTCCTTGGAGAAAATTAATGGATTCCAATGACATTTTGTTTTCATCTATGATAGTCATGGATGTTTTTTGTTCCCCTTGGGGTGCTGAAATTGAGCTGGGAAAAATTGGCTCTTTGAACATAGTTTTTTTGTTTCTTTTTCTTTTTTTTTTTTTTTTTACAAATAGTTTATTGTCAAGTTGGTTTCCATATAACACCCGGTGCTCATCCCCACAAGTGCCCTCCTCCATGCCCATCTCCCCCCTAGCCCCTTACCCCCCACCCATCAGTCCTCAGTTTGTTCTCAGCATTCAAGAGTCTCTCATGGTTTGCCTCTCTCCCTTTCCCCCACCATTTCCTCTCTTCTTCCCCCCCATGCTCCTCCATTAAGTTCCTCCCAATCCTCCTATACATGCAAACATATGATATTTGTCCTTTTCTGCCTGACTTATTTCACTCAGAATAACACCCTCAAGGTCCATCCATGTTGCTACACATGGCCAGATTTCATTGTTTCTCATTGCCATGGAGTATTCCGTTGTATAGATAAACCACATCTTTTTGATCCATTCGTCCATTGATGGACACTTAGGCTCTTTCCATGTTTTAGCTATTGTTGAGAGTGCTGCTGTGAACATTGGGGTACATGTGCTCCTATGCATCAGCATTTCTGTATCCCTTGGGTAAATTCCTAGCAGTGCTATTGCTGGGTCCTAGGGGAGTTCTATTGTTAGTTTCCTGAGGAACCTCCACACTGTTTTCCAGAGGGGCTGTACCAGTTTACATTCACACCAACAGTGTAGGAGGATGCGCATTTCTCCACATCCTCGCCAGCATCTAGAGTTTCTTTGAACATAGTTTTAATTGCTTTCTTCATTTTTTAAAATTTGGTCTATATGCTGTTGCAATGGTAATTTTAATTGCCTTAAAAAATGAAGATTTAACATAATGTCTGGTCTCACTGAACAAGTTAGATATCTCAGTTGCTCTTGGTTCATCTGGCTTATCAACTTTCACACACACAAATTTCCTATTAGATTTTGAACTTCTTAACTTGATTCAGCTGATTATGCTTAATACCCAAGATTCATACTACTGTATTACAGATTTGTTTTCACAGCAATAAATCTTCAGTTCTTTATGATTCCACTCAACAAATGGCCTGCAGAAGTGATTATTTGGGTATTTGGAGAGGATCCATTTGATGATTTTTTAGAAATTTTTTTCAGGTTCATATTTAGATTAGGTTCTTGACTTGTCATGGTGAGCTGCTGCTTTTTTTTTTTTTTAAATAAAATTTGACTGAAAATGTTTGACATTTTTAAAATGAGTAAACAAACAAAAAAAAAGAAATGCAGCTGCTCTTCTATAATCGTCCTGCATATCTTCCCTAAATTTCATTTAGATTAGTTTTTCCTCTAATTTTTAATAACACAGTATAAGTTCAGAATTGATCAAAAGTTGAGTATAATAATTATTGTTTCAAGCTCATACAAGATCTCATTATTATATTTTCCCTGATATTTAAAGCAGTCCATTAGCAAAAGTGCTTGTATTTTCTTTCTTATTTGTAAGATATATTTAGTGAGATACTTTTCTTTGATTATCAAAGACTCTCACTGCAGGCAGTGCTATTTTTTTGTGCCTAAGAATGTTTCTGAAAGTTGCATCACTAACGCTACTTGTCAAATTGATGTATAGAACGTTTCTCATCTCCTAGTCAAGTTAATCAGCATCAAACACATATGGATGCTTTAGGGTGAGACTATAATACAGAATGCATACATTTTGTCCCCAGGAAATTTGCAGTGAAGCAGGTGCTGGATGGGTTGTTTTGTTTTTCCTTTTTTCCTCCCTACTTCATGAGCTCTGTTAATTCTGTCTTCAGTAGGCCTAATGTTTGAATAAACCAGATATCTAATAAATTATTTTCATGCTCAGAATTTCAGGATTTTGTACTCTAGTATATCTTGGTCTTAATTCCTTATTGTCAGAAATCTTAAATAGCAATGTGATTCAAGGTTTGGTTTCATTTTTTAAGAAGGGGATGTGAGTGATTTAATTCAGGGGTACTTTTAGTACCTGAGAGATAATCCCATTGCCTTTGTATTTCTAATTAAGAATTCTAAATACTTTGAAAACATAAAATATTCCTGAATACAAAAGAAATTGGATCTAAAGAACATTAATTGTGGTATAATACTGTGGACAAAGCATAGCATGGCAGGTATATACATCTGCTTTTTGGCATAACTAGGCCACATTAAGGCTATTATTTAGATTATTTATTTATTCATTTATTTAAGTTTTTATTTATTTTGGGAGAGCAAGCATGCATGGGGGAGGTGGATAGATAGAGGGAGAGAGAGAATCCCAAGCAGGCTCCATGCTGTCAGCACAGAGCCCAATGTGGGGCTAGATCTCATGAACCATGAGCTGATATCAAGAATGGGAAGCTAAACCAACTGAGTCGCCCCCATGCCCAAGAGTATTGTTAAGTTTTAAATTTAAATGACTGTGCTTAGCTGGATTCATTGTTGTTCATCAACCAGGAGTAGAGACTTCTGTCAGCTTCTCTTTTGAGTGGACCTCACAGGATCCTTCAGGATCATGTTCAAAAGTTTTCTTCTAGGGGCGCCTGGGTGGCTCAGTCAGTTAAGCGTCCGACTTCAGCTCAGGTCATGATCTCATGGTTCGTGGGTTCGAGCCCCGCGTCAGGCTCTGTGCTGACAGCTCAGAGCCTGGAGCCTGTCTTCGGATTCTGTGTCTCCCTCTCTCTCTGACCCTCCCTTGCTCATGCTGTCTCTCTCTCTCCCTCAAAAATAAATAAAATATTTAAAAAAGTTTTCTTTTAGGCACCCAGGCCCAGGGAGCCTATTTGAATGAATGACTAGGTCCCCAGATTTCTTTTTTTTTTTTTTACAAATAGTTTATTGTCAAATTAGTTTCTACATAACACTCAGTGCTCATCCCCAAAGTGCCCTCCTCCATGCCCATCCCCCCCCTCCCCCCCACATCCATCAGTCCTCAGTTTTTGTCAGCATTCAAGAGTCTCTCATGGTTTGCCTCTCTCCCTTTCCCCCACCATTTCCGTCCTTCTTCTCCCCCTTGTTCCTCCGTCAAGTTCCTCCTAATCCTCCTATACGTGCAAACATATGATATTTGTCCTTCTCTGCCTGACTTATTTCGCTCAGCATAACAGATTTCTTAAGAAGGCAGCTTCCTTTTGGCTCAGCTCTGAGGTTTCAGGCAACTCTGAAGAAATGGTGCTGCCTTCTAATATACATGGAACCATAACCTCCTATCCCCAAAATTTACAGGGATCCTTCTCAAAACAAAGTTACTAGAGAAAAATTGGATGCAATTCTTCCCAAAACCATTTGATCATATGTATCAAGATCTTTAAATATTTCATCCCTTGGTCCAGTAATCCAACTTTTAGAAACCTGTGTGTGTATGTGTGTGTGTGTGTGTGTGTGTATGTGTGTGTATGCTTTACATGCTTATATATGTATCTGAGATCAAGTATAGCTTCATGATTTAGCATCAGCCTTTATTTCCACAGAAGCAGACTCATTCTTCACAGTATGAATTTTCCCCATACAGGGCTCCATTCCTACCGGAAATAAGCCAAGGTGAAGCTTCTTTTCTGTCTGCTTGTTGTGGCCCCTATTCCCTAACCCAAAAGGTCTTTACATCTGTTTGAACCATATGTGTATACAAAGCTGAAGTTCTTTGCCAGAGGACTCTCACACTCAGTGAAAGTAGAAGTTGTGATTAACCTATCCAAGCCTCAGTATAAGTGATCCAAAATGCTGGTATAGTTAAAATGAACAATTGAAGGCAACTTCAATTCCTAGCTGTAGGGGAATAGTTAAGTAATGGTATATTAATAATATATGTGAGGTTATACAGCAGTTAAGGTTTTAAAGAATAACTAATCATTATTTAACAAAAATAATTATATATGACTTTTTTACTTGCCTTTACTTCAGTCCCTCCCCAGTGTGGCAAGGTTTTGGTCTGGAAGAGGTAGCAGCTCTGTTCCCTCCCTTGAACTGGAGGTGGCAGAACAGATCTTATTTGTCGTGTTCTAATCTGTCTGGGTACAGAAGGGTGGCTCAGGTGGGGAAAAGTGGTAGTCACTGCTCATAAAAGTTTCAGGGAGATTACATATTTGCAGACGTTTAGGAAAAAAATATTACAGTGGGGAACCTGGGTTGAGATTTTGGGAAATGAAGACATTCAAAAGCAGCTACTGTATATGGAATAGTTGAGTAAGGCACAGACAAGACTCATTTTCAGGAAAGACCTGAAAAGACTTTAAGCTTCCCCATGTGAGACTGATTCTCTATGCTCAGAGCATGCCCAGTTAACCAGTGAAGGACTTCCCTGGCATAGAAAGACTGGGAGAGGAGGTGGTTTTTCAGATGCCTGATTTTCAACAAAAATCTCACAAAGCATAAAAAGAAACAGGGAATCATGGCCAATGCAAAAGAAGAAAGTAAAGTGGCAGAACCAGTCTTTGAGAAGCCCAGACATTAGACATACTAGATGAAGGCTTTAGCACAGTTCGTAGATATACTCAAAGAGGTAGAGATGAGAAAAATGAACAAAGAGTTCAAGAGATCAGGAAAAACATTTGGCCGAACCCAGCACCTATTTATGATAAAAAGTAAACTAGGCACAGAAGGGCACTTCCTCAACTTGATAAGAAATGTCTACAAAAAGGTTACCACTAACATCATATTTAATGGGAAGAAACTTGAAGCTTTTCCACTGAGATGAAATATGAAGCAAAGATGTCCCCTCTCACCACTACTTTTCAACATTGTACAGGAATTCCTTGCTAATGGAGTAAGATAGGAAAAGAGGATATAGGTATACATATTGGGAAGGATGAAATAAAATTGTCTTTGTCCACAGAGAACACAATCACCTATAGAGAAAATCCAAAGGGATTGATAATAAAACAAAACCCAAACTCCTGGAACTAATAAGCAATAGAATACCATTGAAGGATACATGGTTAAGATGCAAAAGTCAAGTCACTTTCCTATATAGAGCAATGAACAAGTGGAATTTGAAATTAAAAACATAATACCATTTACATTAGTACCTCCCCAAAATGAAATATTTAAGTATAAATCTACCAAAACATGTAAAATATCTATAGTAAGAAGACTACCAAGCTCTGATGAAAGATATCAAAGAAGATTTTTTTTTTATTTTTATTTATTTCTAGGAGAGAGAGAGACAGCGCGAGCAGGGGAGGGCCAGAGAGAGAGGGAGTCACAGACTGAAACAGGCTCCAGGCTCTGAGCTGGCAGTCAGCACAGAGCCCGACGCGGGGCCCGAACCCACGAACCGCGAGATCATGACCCAAGCGAAAGTCGGACGCTTAACCGACTAAGCCACCCAGACGCCCCAGAAGATTTTTTTTTTTAATGGAGATATTCTATGTTGATGGATAGAAAGAGTCGCTATTGTCAAAATCTCAGTTCTTACCAACTTTATTTGTAGATTCAATGCAATCCCAGTCAAAATCCCAGGAAAATGTTTTTTGGATATCCACAAACTGTTTCTAAAGTTTATATGGAGAGGCTAATGACCTGGAATGGCTAACACAACATTAAAGCGGAAGAACAATGTTGGAGGACTGATGCTACCTGACTTATTGTAGGTTTAACAAAGATAAAGCTATCAAGGCAGCATGGTAGTGGTCAAAGAATAGAAATATATCAATGGAATGGAATAGAGACCCACATAAATATGATCAACTGATCTTTGACAGATGAACAAAGGCAATCCAATGGAGCAAAGATAGTCTTCTCAACAAATGAGGCTAGAACTACTGCACATCCACATCTCCTCCCCCAAAATGAATCTAGACACAGACCTTCCACGCTTCATAAAAATTAACTCAGAGTGGTTCACAGACCTAACTGCAGAATTCAAAACTATGGAACACTTAGAAAATAATTTAAGAGAAAACTTAGATGACCTTGGGTATCAGGATGACTTTTTAGCTACAACATCAAGGGCATGATCCATGAAATAAGGAATTGAGAAGCCTGACTTCACTAAAAATTAAAAAACTGCTCTACAAAAGATGATGTCAAGAGAATGAAAAAACAAGGAATAGACTGGGAGAAAATGTTTGCAAAAGACACATCTGATAAAGTACTGTTATCTAAACTATACAAAGAATTCTTAAAACTCAACAATGATAAAACAAACAACCCCATTAAAAAATGAGCTGAAGGGATGCTTGGGTGACTCAGTCAGTTAAGTGTCCAACTTTGACTCACATCATGATCTCGTGGCTTGTGAGTTCAAGCCCCATGTCGGGCTCCATGCTGACAGCTCAGAGCTGCTTCTTCAAATTCTGTATCTCCGTCTCTCTTTCTGCCCCTCCCCCATCTTGAAAATAAAGAAACATTAAACATTATTTTAAAAATTGAGCTGAAAACCTTAACAAATATCTCACAAAAGAAGATATACAAATGGCAAATATGCATATGAAAATATGTTCTACATCATATGTCATCAGTGAAATGCAAATTAATGCAATGCGATATCACTACATACCTATTAGAATGGCTCAAATCCAGAACACTAACAACATCAAATGTTGACAAGGATATGGAGCAACAGGAAATCTTATTCATTGCTGGTGGAATGTAAAATGGGATAGCCACTTTGCGAGATAGTTTGGCATTTTCTTATAAACAAACTCTTATCATATAATCCAGCAATCTTGATCGTTGGCATTTACCCAAAGGAATTGAAATCTTATATTTAAACAAAACCTGCACATGGATGTTTTAGCAGGTCTATTCATAATTGCCAAAATTTGGAAGCAATCCTGATGTCCTTCCAGAGGACTCCTAAATGCATATTACTAGTGAAAGCAGCCAATTTGAAAAGGTTACATACTGTGTGATTCCAAGTATATGACACTCTGGAAAAAGCAAAACTAGGGAGACAGTAAAAATATCAGTAGTTGTCAGGGATTGGGAATTGGCACAAGAAGAATAGGCAGAGCACAGAGGATATTTAGGGCAATGAAAACACTCTGTGTGATAGTATAATGATGGATATGTGTTATTATACATTTGTCCAGACAGCCAGAAAGTACAACAGTAAGAATGAACCCTAAGGCTAACTATGGGGAAAATTAATTAAACACAAAGGAAAGCAATAAGGGAGGAAATGAGTGATAAAAGCTAGAACACATACAGAAAGCACGACAAAATGAAAATAGTAAGTCCTTCACTATCTGTAACTATTTTCAATATAAATGGATTACCCTGGGTAAGCAAAAGACATAGATTCACAGAATAGATTTTAAAAACCTGGATTCATCAATGTGCTATTTGCAGAAGACTCATTTTATTTATTTTATATTATTTTTATTGCAAAAACATTATTTGTGGGTAGTTGACAAGCATGTTACATTAGTTTCAGGTATACAACAACATAGCAACTTGACAAATTCTACATTATGCTTTGCTCACTGCACACATAGCTACCATCTGTACCATACAAAACTATTAGGATAACATTGACTATATTCCTTATGCTGTGCCTTTAATTCCCAGGACTTATTCATTCCATACTGGAAACTTGTATCTCCCACTCCCCTTCACCCATTTTACAATTCTCCCCACTCCTTTCCCTCTGGAAACCATGAGTTTGTTTCTGTATTTACAGATATGGTCTTTCTTTCTTCTTCCTTCCTTCCTTCCTTCCTTCCTTTCTTTCTTTCTTTCAGATTCCACATAAAAATTAAATAATACAGTATTTCTCCAAATCAAAACCACACTGAGATACCACCTCACGCCAGTCAGAGTGGCTAAAATGAGCAAATCAGAGAACTCTAGATGCTGGCGAGGATGTGGAGAAACGGGCACCCTCCTACACTGTTGGTGGGAATGTAAACTGGTACAGCCCCTCTGGAAAACAGTGTGGAGGTTCCTCAGGAAACTAACAATAGAACTCCCCTAAGACCCAGCAATAGCACTGCTAGGAATTTACCCAAGGGATACAGAAATGCTGAGGCATAGGAGCACATGTACCCCAATGTTCATAGCAGCACTCTCCACAATAGCTAAAACATGGAAAGAGCCTAAGTGTCCATCAACAGATGAATGGATCAAGAAGATGTGGTTTATCTATACGATGGAATACTACATGGCAATGAGAAACAATGAAATCTGGCCATGTGTAGCAACATGGATGGACCTTGAGGGTGTTATGCTGAGCGAAATAAGTCCGGCAGAGAAGGACAAATATCATATGTTTGCACGTATAGGAGGATTAGGAGGAACTTGACGGAGGAACAAGGGAGAGAGAAGGGCGGAAATGGTGGGGGAAAGGGAGAGAGGCAAACCATGAGAGACTCTTGAATGCTGACAAAAACTGAGGACTGATGGATGTGGGGGGGAGGGGGGATGGGCATGGTGGAGGGCACTTTGGGGATGAGCACTGGGTGTTATGTGGAAACTAATTTGACAATAAACTATTTGTAAAAAAAAAATAATAATAATAATACAGTATTTCTCTTTCCCAGTCTGACTTATTTCACTTAATGCAATAAATTCTAGGTCCATTCATGCTACTACAAATTACTCAATCTCATCCTTTTTATGGCTGAGTAATATTCCAGTGTGTGTGCGCATGCACGTGTGTGTGTGTGTGTGTGTGTGTGTACCACATCTTTATCCTTTTTTCTTTCAATGGTCACTTAGGTTACGTCCATATCTTGGCTATTATAAATAACACTGCAGTAAACATAAGAGTGCATATATCTTTTCAAATTAGTGTTTTTGTTTTTTTTCAGTAGATACCCAGTAGTTGAATTACTATATCTTATGGTATTTTTATTTTTAATTCTTTGAAGAACTTCTACTTTGTTTCCACAGTGGCTGCACCAATTTATCTTCTGACCACCAGTGCACGAAGGTTCTTTTTTCTCTACACCCTTGTCAGCACTTTTTAATTTCTTGTCTTTTTAATTTTAGCCGTTCTGATAGATATCAGGTTTTATTTCACTTTGGTTTTGTTTTGCATTTCCGTAGTGATTAGTGATGGAGAGCACTTTTTTTCACATAACTGTTGGCCATCTGTATCAAAAGACTCATGTTAGGTCTAAGTGTTCAACTTCAGTTGAAAGTGGAAGATTGAAAAATTTCTTCTATGCAACTAGTAACCAAAAGAGAACAGAGGTTTCTACACTAATATCAAACAAATTAAACTTTAAGTCAAAAGTGGTCATAAGGGATGAAGACTTTATATAATGAGAAAAGAATGAGTTCACCAAGAAGATATAATACCTGTAAACATGTGTGCATCCAACATCAGAGCTCCTAAGCATATAAACCAAATATTTGATAGAATTCCTGGGAAAATAAACAGCTCTACAATAAGAGTTGGAGTCTTAATTAGGATTAAATGAATTGTGGAGGCACAAACATTCAGTTCATAACTAATGTTTGCATAGGACCAGGAATGTATAGAGACAGAATTGACATTCACCAGGTATAAGCTGAGCCTCTGCAGGATACTGGTCCAGCAGCAGAAGACAAGAATATTCTGACCCATTTATGACCTTTCCTAGTCTAATGTAGTGATTCTTCCCTGTGATAGACTTACTCTCAACTATCTCTAAGCCATGTATAGCAAAGCTGTGACCCCAGTAGACTTTAAAGGGACAGAACTAACGGATTGGAGATACTTATATAAAGCAGACATCTGGTATAGAAGAATTTTACATCACTGAAAACATAAATGTCTGATGGGGAGAAGGTACAGTAACTTGGCCCACCTTGCTTAAGATCAATTAGCCAAAATTTGTGAATCTAATTCATCCAAGCAAGATGGAAAAATTATTAACATGGCACATTGCTGGGTGTCTTTAGACGCTAACTGTGAATTTTCCTGAAGGATTCCTGAATAAAAGGAGAAAATTACGGTAAAAGTTGCAATCATTGAAAAGAAAAGTGTAAGTAATATATAAAATTTGGTTCACTGAGAAGATAAAAAACATAAATAAGTTCCCCACAAGGGCTTACTGAAGGGAAGGAGAAAGAAAATAAGGGATTTGAAAAGGAATAGGGGCTCCTGGGTGGCTCAGTTGGTTGAGTGTCCGACTTTGGCTCAGGTCATGATCTCACAGTTTTTGGGCTCGAGCCCTGCATCGGGCTCTGTGGTGACAGCTAGCTCAGAGCCTGGAGCCTGCTTCAAATTCTGTATCTCTCTCTCTCTCCTCTACTCACACTGTCTCTCTTTCTCTCTCTCTCTCTCAGAAATAAAAAACATTAAAAATTTTTTTAAAAAAGAAAATGGATATAAACACATAAAGATGAGATGAAAACAATTATAAGAGGGTCATATAAAACTATGAAAAAAAACTGAAAAATTTAGGCATCTGAGTGGTTCAGTTGGTAGACCATGTGTCTCTTGACCTTGGAGTTGTGAGTTCAAGCCTTACAGTGGGTGTAGAGATTATTTTAAAAAGTGGTATATTTTTAAAAATATTGAAAACTTCACAGGAATAAAAATTATTATAGTCTTAGCTCAAAATCTATCAAAAAATATTTTAACCTATATCTTTTCCATAGCATCTAGTGGAATATATATAGCAAAGGATTGTACTCAGTTCAACTCACCGTACAAAGTTTGCTGTCTTTCCTTCTCAGGTTCTATACTCATGGCTCTTTCTCTTTTACAGGAAAAGATTTCTGCTTGGAAATTGAATGGCTACTGGGAAAATGGACATTAATGTTAATTTGGAAATTAACTCTGCTCAGCTGGTTTTAAATGTGAGAAGAGTCACTCTTGGGGTGAAGAATAGAAACAAAATGAAAGATCGTAAACTGTGTAAAAAGCAGAATGAAGACATCTTACAAGCTGTTATTGCTTTACTAAATTCTGGAGGGGGAATGATCGAGGTTGAAATTGAGAATGAAAACTATAGTTACCAACGAGATGGAATAGGACAAGATTTGGAAAAATCTTTTGTAAATATTTTTCCATCTGTTCTTAACTACTTATCCTTTATTCAGTAAGTTAAATATTTTTACATTTTTGTCAACTCATGGAGCTCAGAAACCTCTGGTTTACAGATTGTCACCTTAAAGACCAATTTGTACAGAAGGGATGTAACATGTACAAATATGATGCGTGTCACTGATACACTGGAGATCCTCAAGGCCAAGATCAAAACTGGAAGGAGATTGTCTGGACCTAAATTGCCTCCACAGGCAGATGTACAAAAAGAGAGTGACATAAAGGACTTGGCTGATGCCTTTTTTAACAGGACACAACTTAAGTACAAAGAAAAAGTCCCCTTTACTGAATCCACACATGTTGAAATGAAAGCCTTCTCAACAGGAAAGTGGTTACAACGCGTTAAAGAGATCCTCCCTCATTATGTTTCTGCTTTTGCAAATACTGATGGGGGATATTTGTTTATTGGTTTAAATGAAGAAAAAGAAGTAATTGGCTTTAAAACAAGAGTGGAAGATTTTAACAGGATAGAAACACAGATAAAAGAACACATTAAGGAGTTGCCTATCTACCACTTCTGTAGGCAGAAGAAGCACATAAAATCCACATGCAAATTCATTGCAGTATATGATGAAAGAAATGCTTGTGGATATGTCTGTGCACTCAAAATACATCCATTCTGCTGTGTGGTGTTTGCTAAGGAGCCGGAATCCTGGCATGTGAAAGACAACAAAGTGAGGCAATTTACCGTGGAGGAATGGACTTCCACAATGTTGTCTGCTAACCCAGGTGAGGAAGGGAGATTAGGAATGAAGATACATTTGGCTAGGATGGCAGACAGGTTTTTATTTGGGATTTGGGGTGAGATCATAGTCTTCACATTTCAATACTAATATACTAGTGTCTGGTGGATACAATCAATTGTTTACTCTCTTCTTTTCTTCTACCTACTTAGAAGATCGCTATTCCATACAGAATATGGAACGTTCTTCTCTCAGTAGCACAATCTCGTGAAAAGATCCAATTAACCCTATTTTTCCTCCCTTTCATCTCTTTACTTACTCTCAATGAAAAAGCTTGTTGAATGCTTTTTCTTTCTGAGCTCAGTTCAATAACTGTCCATTTCTTTCTGTGAGGAACACTTGCGTTTTTTATTTACTTGTTCTTTCATCTTTCTTTACGCCTCTCTATTTATTTCCTTTAAAACTTCTTCCCTCTTCCTCTTCTGTTGTTCCATTTGTGAGTAAAATGTAACCCTAAAGTGGAGTGATTTTTTAAAAAATGAATAATGCTGCTAGTTTATGTGATTTTAGAAAAGGGAAGTCCCAAATGAAGTTAGATCACACTAGCAACTTTAAAATCTCTGAAAATGCAAGGTTCTCCCTTGGAATCTTCACAAAACTCAGCTGTCCTTCATTAGCCACCTCATTTTTTAATTTCACTTGCCTTTAAAATGACCCCAATCACATGGTAATATATTCAATGGCTTAATGAAGTTTTCCTATTAATTTTCATTCTGGGTACAGTGTGTTCCATCAGCATCAAGGATGAAATGGCTTAGGATTGCACTCTGTATCTGACCTAGGAATCTAATCACAATATCTAACAGTATTTCTACTGGGAAAATGGGGTTAAATCTAAGCAGAATTTTGATATACTATGCATTAGTTCAGTGGGGGGAGGGTCTGTCTTGTAGCAAATTAAGAATGTGATTTTTATCTTTTCAGATTTTTCCTGTTTAAGACAGACTGTTCTCATGGATCCCCAGGAGTTGGGCTGTTGGGAATTTGGTAAGTGAGCAACAGAAACATGCCCTTTCAGGTTGTTTAATTCTAGCTTCTTTGCAATTGTGGGATGAGTATGTTCAAGCCTCCTTCATATCAGTGCCATCTTGAAATTTGTCATCAAAGCATGCACGGGTGTTGATGGGAATACTTTGATACTTTTAGTCATCGAATATGTTAAAGTCTAATGTTTTAGATTTTGAATAGACATTCCTTGATGTAATAGAAGCTGGTTTAACTGAAAGCAAGAGAACCACTTTAGTTTAAACAAGAAAAGAAGTGGATCATGTCACTCGGAAGTCTAGACTGAGGACCAGATTCACACATGACTATATTCAGTTACTGGAGAAACGCCATCTGTACTCCACATCTCTGATTTATCTGTTTTTGTTGTTATTGTTTGGGGGCAACATGTTATTTTCTGCTATTTGAACCGTGTTACCTTGAATATTGATTTTCAGTCTTCTGGTGTGTATTTGTAAGAGAGCCTCTTGGGTGCACAACTAGAAGTAGAATTGCTGAGTCAGGATGTATGTGAGTGTGCAAGTACTGATACATTATTAGAATGTTTTTCAGAGTAGATGGCTCACTATAGTCCCATCACCGATATATTAGAAATGCCTCTAATTTCTCTAATTGTCAAACTTCATCTTTCTCCTCTTCTTTCTCATCCTCCTTCTCATTCAAATAGGCAATAATGGGTGTCTCTTTATGGCATGCATTTCCCTGGTTATTATTTTGGCAAAATGTCTTTCCTCATACTTATTGGCCATAAGTTGTATTTAGTCTTCTAAAAATACCCATTGTGTCTTGTGGCCATTTTTATACAGGGCTTTTGTCTTTTTCTTATTGATTTGTCATAGTAACTTATAGACTGCAGAATTCAATTCCTCTTTTGCTCACAGGTATTACAAATGACAGATGTAGTCTCCAATTCTGTGGCTTACATATTCTCTTTCCTGAAGGTACAACATGGTAATTATTAGTTGTAAATTTTAAGATTGTCAATCTTATTTTAATTTTGTGGTCCAGTTCTCTTTGTACCTTGAGTAAGATACTCTTCTCTACTCTAAAGTTACAACGAGATTTCCCTTCATTTTCTTCGAAAAGTTTTAAAGTTTTGCATGTTGTATTATTGTTGAAATCCTCAATCCATCTCAATAGATACTGCTGTAGGGCTGCTATTAAATTTTACTCCATGTGGTTAACCATTTTGCCAGCTCCAAGTATTGAATAGTTCCACACTTTCACCATTAATCTGTCATGCCACCACCACCATATTATTAAGTATATCTATACACAACTGCATTTCTAGAATCTCTTCTTATGCCATTGGTCAATCTGTTGGTCCTTACATATGCTATACTCTGTTAATGTTATAATGTTATATTAAGTTTCAGTATCTGTCAAGATAAACTTTCTTATGTTCATTCTTTTCTTTTGAGAGTTCCTTGGTAATTTTAGTCATTTACTCTCTCATAGAAATTTTAGAATCTGCTTCACTGCCACAAAAAAAAATTCCTTCCAGGATTTTGATTGCAGTTTCATATATCTATAGATAGATTTGGGAAGAAATGCCATATCTATATTAGTCTATCTTTTTACTCTTTAACATAGGAAGTGTCCTCATTCATTCATATTTTCTTTCATGTCTTTAAAATCATATATATTTCTGTATACAAGCTTTTCTATCTTTTGTTACATTTATTACTAGGTTCTTTTACTTTTTTTTGTTCTTGTGAATGATGTTTTCCTTTAAAAGTTTCAATTTAGAGGAGGAGTGAAGATGGGGGAGCAGTATGGAGACTCTGAGCTTGACTCATTCCTGACACGCAGCTAGATCAGCATCACACCGTTTTTGAACACCTAGGAAATTGATCTGAGGATTAACACAACAATATGAATAACTTGAGCCACAGAACTTGGCAGAAAGAACAAATTATTTCTTATTTTTGAAATATTTTTAAATCATTTATTATATTTTCTGTATTTTATTTTATTCTATTTCACTACTTATATTTTTTAATTAAAATATATTTCCTTTCCTTTCTTTTTTTCTCTATTCTATCATGCTTTTTTCAATAAGCAGACTGAAACACATTGAGGATCTAGTTTCCTTTCTTTGATTTTGCTTTGTTTTTAATTTTTAATTTTTATTTTATTATTTTTTTCTTCCTCCAAAATGACAAGATGGAAAAATTCACCCCAAAAGAGAATCGGAAGGAATGAAGGTCAGGGACTCTATCAGCACAGATACAAGTAAGATGTCCGAACTAGAATTTAAAACCACTACTATAAAAATACTAACTGAGTGTGAAAAAAGCATGGAAGACACAATAGAGTCCCTTTCTTTGGAGACAAAGGAAATATAATGTAGTCAGGATGAAATTAAATATATTATAAATGAGATGTGATCTTAAATGGATACTGTGACAGCACGGATGGATGAAGCAGTGCAGTGGATCAGTGAGACAGAAGATAAAATTATGGAAAATAATAAAGAAGAAACAAAAGAAGGAAACAAAGGCAAAATATCTAGATAAAAGACTTAGAGAACTCAGTGAATTACTAAAAAGGAATAACAATAGAATCACAGGAGTCCCAGAATATGAAGAGAGAGAAAAATGGGGTAAAAGTCTTATGTGAGCAAATTATAGCTGAAAATTTTCCTAATCTGGCAAAGCACACAGGCATCAAAAGCCAAGAAGCACAGAGAACTTCCATTAGATTCAACAAAAACTGACCATCACCAAGACATGTCATAGTCAAATTCACAAAATACACTGACAAGGAGAGAATCCTGAAAGCAGCAAGGGAAAAAAGTTCTTAATCTCCAAGGGAAGACTGATCAGATTCACAGCAGACCTGTTCATAGAAACTTGGCAGGCCAGAAAGGAATGGCAGGATATATTCAACATGCTGAATTGAAAAAATATGCAGGCAAGAACTCTTTATCCAGCAAGGCTCTTAATCAAACTAGAAGGAGAGATAAAGAGTTTCCCGGACAAGAAACAAACAAACAAACAAAAACTAAAGGAAGTTTGAGACCACTAATCCAGCCCTACAAGAAATTTTAAGGGAGATTCTTTCAGTGGAGAATAAACAAAGTAAAAAAAAAAAAAAAAAAAAAAAAAAAGACCAAAAGCAACAAAGTCCAGAAAGGACCAGAGACATCACCAGAAGCCAACTCTACAGGTGGCCCAAAGGCACTATATTTGTATTTTTCAATAATCCACTTAAATGTAAATGGACTAAATCCTTCAATCAAACGACATAAGGTATCAGAATGGATGAGAAAATAAGACCCATCTATATGCTGCCTATAAGGATTCACTTTAGACCTAAAGATACCTGCAGATAAAATATAAGGGGTATGGAGGATTGCCTGGGGAACCTAGTCGGTTAATCGTCGGTCTTTGGCTCAGGTCATGATCTCACGGTCCTTGAGTTTGACCTCTGTGTTGGGCTCTTTGCTGACAGCTCAGAGCATGGAGCCTGTTTCAGATTCTGTGTCTCCCCCTCTCTCTGTTCCTCCCTGCTTGCACTCTGTGTCTCCATCTCTCAAAAATAAATAAATATTTAATATTTTTTTAAGGAGCGCTTGGATGGCTCAGTCAGTTAAGTGTCCGACTTCGGCTCAGGTCACGATCTCGCGGTTCCTGAGTTTGAGCCCCGCGTTGGGCTCTGTGCTGACAGCTCAGAGCCTGGATCCTGCTTCAGATTCTGTGTCTTCCTCCCTCTCTGTCCCTTCCCTGCTCTCACTCTGTCTCTCTCAAAAATAAGTAAACATTTTTAAAAAATAATTTTTTTAAAAAAG
This sequence comes from Hyaena hyaena, assembly GCF_003009895.1. NCBI lineage: Eukaryota > Metazoa > Chordata > Mammalia > Carnivora > Hyaenidae > Hyaena > Hyaena hyaena. The sequence goes on along the minus strand of NW_024081799.1, from coordinate 147,969 downwards.
AAGAAGAGGAAGGAACACTAGAGCTTGAATTTTCCAGTCATCTAAGATGAGCTGGGAACCAAGATGAAGCTCAACAGAGCTGGATGAGCCCTTGGTTGGGTGTTATGAGTCCATGTCTAAGACATTCAATTAGCGTATATTTAGTGGGCTCTTGGAACCTAAATTCACCAGCGAGTCCTCAGCCTTCTCTATTGCTGTGTTTAATGCCAGAAGTATTAAAGGAATGCATACAGAATTCTGAAGACAATTAAGTTTATGTATTACATAGGCATATTTTATCAAACCTAGATGTCATTTGACTCTAAACTAAACAGATACTTATCAAAGAAGTTAAGGAACATAATTCTCAAATATGTTCTTGAAAAACTACCTTGTAGTGAAATGCAGCTGATGAATGTATGAACCAAAATATAAAATACAGAAAAAATGAACATAAGCATACACGTACTCCCTGAGGCTCTCCAGTGTCAAACCCCAGATGGGTTTCCCCAGTCGTGCCCAGCACAGCAGGCCAGCTTCCAGGATGCAGACCTTGCACGAGGAATTTTACAAGCTGCTAGTAGTGTGACATAGACAAAGCAGATATCATGAAGCATTATGTGCCCTAGAATTCCTCACACTACCAAGCCACCATTGGCATGGACTTTGCCCTCAAGGTGCTCCACTGGAACTTGCAGAACTTGGTACACCTGGCATATTGTAGGTCAAGAAATATTTGGAAAAATGAAAGAATCTGTTACCTGGATTATGAATTGCTTATTGTCTTCAGTATCAGCAGGAAACCATATCTGAAACAGAGACAATTTGGAAAAAAAATTAGATTCAAAATTAACCCATGGCAAGACAATTTTATTGGTACTACTGGCTAAACAATGTGACCATGGGAAGAATGTGCTTATGAATAATGGGCCAGTTAGTGGTACATGATATTATATGATGGTTTGAAACATTTACAAGGAAAATATAAATACTGATGAAGCCACCAGATGCCTGCAGAAACAGTATCTCAAAATATACCTGAGATTTTTAATGTATTTTAATTGAATTTATGGAGGTGACAGGGGGAAATATTTCTAGAAGACATATGAAGAGGGCTGCCAACCTAACGGGAATATTCAATATCTTGTTTTTACTGGTGGTCTCTCAAGTGTGTTTACTTTGTGAAAATATATTGGGCCATACACTTGTGATTTATGTACTTTTAACTATGTATGTTATACTTAATAAAAAGTTGAAATGGAAAAGAAGCATATTGTCATGGAAAGAAGGTTTGGATCTACACACCCTCCCCTACACACTAGTAGCATGTGTATGTGACCAAGCGGATTGAGTTGTCATGGTCAGAGATGCAGGGTAAGATAGGTTGTCACAGCTGGAGGGATTAGTAGGAGAAGACATTGAGAGTGTATTGTCCTTTCCCCAGGGGATTACAAGGTTGACTAATATGAGGCAGATGCCTCCTTCAGAAAGCAATGATATCCATTGATTTTTAGAATGGCATAGATAGTAGTAATCTCTATCATATTTCTCTTTTGGCATGGGAATGTAGGAGTATATGATTTGGCAGAAAGCAAGCAGTATATCAGGATCGTGGGCTACGTAGACAGTGACACAGAAACACAATAGAATCAGTAATAGCAAAGGAAGAAAAAGCAAAAAATGTCCTGTGTCCAACTTGTCCCTTAGGAGACACAGTCCATGGATGTCGCTGAGGCAGAGGTTTTCGTATTTGGGGCCGAAGTTGTTCTCCAGCCCAGGGGGTGAAGTTATCTCCTATGGCAAGATCTTGGGCTGGGGTGATGTTGTCTGAGGCAATGTCATCTCCAACCATGAGTTCCTGACCAGGATATTGTCATGTAGGATTTGAGAATAGGACTTTCTTTTTTTTCTTTGTTTTTTAAGTGGATATCCACTTGAGTTGATGTAGGGCTCAGCATTTGCTATATTTGCAAAAACAATGGGTTGCATGGAAGGTGTGGGGCTCTGGATTGTAAAGCAATGAAAGCACACAACCTGTGGTAATACGCTCAACAGACATCAGGTGTGCAGGTGTACAGCTGCACTTGGTAGGGATTTTTGTTTTCTTTGTTTGCTTGTTTGTTTTGTGGTGGGATTTTAGGCTCAAATGAGTTCCATATCAGGTGAGCAACTGCCTGACCATGGGACAATCAATGTTAATTGGTTCCAGAAGACTATGCATCCTTGATTTGGCCTTCAGCCTTTATGGGATGGAGCAAAATTGAAATTTATAAAGACAGGTGAAATCCTGAAGCAAGATAAAGAAACATTCATCAGACTGGAAATTTAAAAGGAATTATTTGAGGAGGCCATTGTCTCTCAATTAAACAGGCTATTTGGGACCTATTAGGAATATCAAAGTTCTACTGAATGCTTCCTTCAAGAGCTCAGCATTGTGTATTTTGCCAAGAGGAATGTGTGCATTAGTTAATACCAATAAAGTCATAGTTTGAAAGAGAATAAGAAGTGTTCTGGCCAGATCTCATATTATGGCCTTAATATATTTCGATTATTATGATTTATATTTTGGGTACCCGTGAGGTAAGTGATATATCCCTGTTCCACAAACCAGTAAAAATACTGAAGTAAAAAGGCTGGTGACTTCAATGAGAGTTGTGGGATGCCTTGTTGCTCAAGAGCCTATTCTAGAGGGTAGTGAAGTGGTTTTATAGTCTGCAGCTGAGAGGTTAGGGCAGAAAGCCATAGACATCATCAAGACTTGTGAGCTAAAGAGAAACTGTCTCTGTGACAGCCTCCCATGGGAGAGAAAGGGACCAGGGGGACGTGGCCTTCAAGCAACACCTCCCATCCTCCTGTGTTCTGGGACAATCACAAAGCCTTCAGTCAAGATTCAGATTGGCTGAAGTTTAAGTCTTTGCATCTGTGGTCTCAGTAGACACATTTTTTTAAAAATTTTTTAAAATGTTTTATTTATTTCTAGGAGAGAGAGAGAGAGAGAGAGAGAGAGAGACAGCGTGAGCAGGGGAGGGTCTGAGAGAGAGGGAGTCACAGACTGAAACAGGCTCCAGGCTCTGAGCTGGCAGTCAGCACGGAGCCCGACGCGGGGCTCGAACCCACGAACCGTGAGATCATGACCTAAGCGAAAGTCAGACGATTAACCGACTAAGCCACCCAGGCGCCCCGGTCTCAGTAGACACATTAAAAAATACCATAAGTAAAAACAAAAACACCCAAAACCAGAGTGTGATCCCTTATGTTCTTACCCCATTCTGCCCCAATCCAAAGCAGATTGAGAAAAAAGTGCACAGGAGAAGAAGGAAGCTAATGACAGACATAATGTTAATCTAAGACCACCACCAAAAAGACTTAGTGAACCCAAAATTTGAAAATAGTTTTTAAAAGTATCAGGGTAGATCAAGCACAGACTATAACTTAAGGACTTAATAAATAATGGAAGCTATGGATATATTTAAAGTAGTGATCAGAGGACACTTCATAGCACTAGATACTTCCATCAGTAAAAATTAAAGAATGGGAATAAATAGTCAATGTAAAAAGTGTTTTTAATTCTTTAATTTTTGAGAGAGAGAAACACACACACACAGAACGTGAACAGAGGAGGAGCAGAGAAAGAGGGAGACACAGAATCCAAAGCAGGCTCCAGACTCTAAGATATCTGTACAGAAGCCAACTCGGGGCTCAAACTTGTGAACCATGAGATCATGATCTGAGCCAAAGTTGGACACCCAACCATCTGAGCCACCCAGGTGCCCCAAAAAGAGCTATAAGTTTTATGTGTGCTCAAAATATTTTTATTGTGTACAGTTACTTGCTAGCCATCTTAATCTACCATAGGTACCCCCCCCCAAAAAAATCCCCAATTGAACTGTTTTACTTCCTCTCTTCCATGCTTAAGGAGACTAGAGATATGTAAAAATTCAATTCAAATAATGATTTGGAACTGGATGTTATAAAGGATATTACTGGGACAATTAACTTTAACGGAGTTGAAGGATTGGATAGTAATCATATATAAATGTTAGTGTCCTGATTTTGATGGTTGTATTTTGATTATTTAGGAGAATATTCTTGCTGGTAGGTAAAACACACTAAAGTATAATGGGATAATGAGCATAATGTTGGCAATTTCCTGTCAAATAGAAAAAAGTTATTTGTCTTATATGTGGAACTTTTCTGGAAGTTCGAGATAACTTCAATGTAAACATTAGTAATAAGGCATGCTTCAAGTTTGGGAATATCAAACTTCATTGACTTTAAATGTACCCCTCCTTGGTGTTTCCATATGGCCCATGCATTCATCTCTCATTTCACTTCATTGAATCACAATTATTTTTTTTGTCTCTGATTATGCCAATAGACTACAATCCCCTTAAAACCAAGAACTGTGTTATATTTATGTTACCAGCACCAAGCCCAGGACCTGGTATAGAATAACCTCTCTCATATTGGTTGAATTATTATATATAATGATGATTGTCACCTTCTCTGAGGATTTTCTAATTTTTCCAGCTCTTTCCTTTCATATACCACAGATGTTTATGGTAGCTTTATTCATAAGTGCCAAAATTTGGAAGTAACCAAGATGTCCTTCCATAGGTGAGTGGACAAATAACCTATGGTATATCCAGATAATGGAACAATATTTAGCACTGTAAATAAATGAGCTCACAGGTCATGAAAAGATATGGAGGAATCTTCATGTTAGTAAGTAAAAGAACCAATTTGAAAGACTTCATTGTATGACTTCAGCTATTTGATATTCTGGAAAAAGCAAAACTCTGGATACAGTAAAAAGATCAGTGGTTGCCAGTTGTTGGAAGGGGGGGAGGGATGAATAGGCAGAGCATAGAGAATTTTGTAAGGAAGTGAAAATACTTTGTGTAATACTGTAAGGGCGGATCCATGTCATTATATGTTTGCCCAAATCTATGGAAATTACAACACCAAAAATGAGCCATGCTGTAAAATATGGCCTTTGGGTGATTATGATGCAAACATAGGTTCTTTAATTATAACAAATATACCACTCTGTGGGGGATGCGGATAATGGAGGAGGCTGTGCATGTGTGAAAACAAGAGGTATATGGGAAATCTGTGTACTTTCCCCTCTATTTTGCTATGAATCTTAAATTGCTCTAAAACATAAATTTTAAGCAACACTAAAAGGCAACCAATGGAATGGGAGAAGGTATTTGCAAATGACATACCAGATAAAGGGTTAGTATCCAAAATCTATAAAGGATTTAACAAACTCAACACCCAAGAAACAAATAATCCAGTGAAGAAGTGAGCAAAAGACATGAATAGACAATTCTCCAAAGAAGATATCCAGATGACTAACAGACACAAGAAAAAATGCTCAACATCACTCAATATCAGGGAAATACCAATCAAAACCACAATGGATACCACCTCACACCTGTCAGAATGCCTCACATTAACAATTTAGGCAACAACAGATACTAGCGAGGATGCGGAGAAAGAATCTCTTTTGCACTGCTGGTGGGAATGCAAACTGGTGCAGCCACTCTGGAATACATTATGGGGATTCCTCAAAAAATTTAAATAGAATCACCCTATAACCCAGCAATTGCACTACTAGGTATGTATCCAAGGGATACAGATGTGCTATTTCAAAGGGGCACATGCACCCCAATGTGTATAGCAGCACTATCAACAATAGCCAAAGTATGGAAAGAGCCCAAATGTCCATCAGTGGATATTCGTCGACGGATTGGATGAATGGACAAAGAAGACATCTATCTATCTATCTATCTATCTATCTATCTATCTATCTATCATCTATCTATCCACACACACACAAAGGAGTACTACTTGGCAATCAAAAAGAATGAAATCTTGCCATTTGTAACTACATGGATGGAACAAGAGGGTATCATGCTAAGGGAAATTAGTCAGTGGAAGACAAATATATGACTTCACTCATGTGAGGACTTTAAGATACAAAACAGAGGAACATATGCGAAGGGAAACAAAATTAATACAGAAGAAGGGAGAGGGACAAAACATAACAGACTCTTAAATATAAAGAACAGAAGATCGCTGAGGGTTTTGGGAGGTGAATGGGCTAAACGGGTAAGGCCCATTAAGTAATCTACTACTGAAATTATTGTTATGCTATATGTTAACTGGGATGTAAATTCCAAAAATTATTTACTTTGGGGTGCCTAGGTTGCTCTGTCGGTTTAGCGGCTGACCTTGGCTTAGGCCATCATCTCACAGTTTGTAAGTTTGAGCCCCGTGTCGGACTCTGTGCTGACAGCTCAGAGCCTGGAGCCTGCTTAGGATTCTGTGTCTCCTTCTCTGTCTGACCCTCCTCTGCTTGCACCCTGTGTGTGTGTCTCTCTCTCTCAAAAATAAATAAACATTTAAAAATTTCTTAATTTATTTATTAATTAAAAATAAAATAGAGGAATAAATAAAATAAAAATAAAAAAGGAAAAACCCACTTTACTCTTCAATTTTTATAATTATTATTCCCACAGAACCTACGTGCCACATCACGTGACTTCCCAGAGCCTTGCCCTCCACCTTCCTTCATCATCCACCACTCCTGAACCAATGGTGCCACCATGGTTGTATGTAGAACTATTAACAGATAGCTTGAAAGGATGCCCACCAAAATCATGATGGCTTTTTCGACTGGGGAAAGAGGAGAGAAATTGGATAGAAAAGAGAAGAAAAAGGAATTCAAATTTTGCTAAGGCATTTTAATTCTTTTATTTACAAAAATATCGAAGCAACTATGAAAAAAAATGTTAATAATTACAAATCCTAGTAGGCAAAGGCTCATTTATAATTTTTTAATTTTTTGTATTTTTCAAAATTTATCTCTCCTCACTCCCCATATGAAACTAAGAAGGTAAATCATAAAACTGTTACATCAAATATTAACACACACACACAGGACAAAATTACATCAGTAAATATCCAAAATTACCACATTTGTATGAAAAATTGCTGGGCGCCTGGGTGGATCAGTCAATTAAGCTACTGCCTTTGGCTCCGGTCATGATTATTTTTGAGAAAGGAACACTCATGCACTGTTGGTGGGAATGCAAACTGGTGCAGCCACTGTGCGAAAAAAGAACGAGGTTTCTTAAAAAGTTAAAAATACAACTACCCTTGGGGCGCCTGGGTGGCTTAGTCGGTTGGGGGTCCGACTTTCGCTTGGGTCATGATCTCGCGGTTCGTGGGTTCGAGCCCCGCATCGGGCTCTGTGCTGACTGCCAGCTTGGAGCCTGGAGCCTATTTCGGAGTCTATGTGTCCCTCTCTCTCTCTGACCCTCCCCTGCTCTCTCCCTCTCTCTCCTAGAAATAAATAAAAATATTTAAAAAAATACAACTACCCAATGATCCAGTAATCACTCTACTGGGTGTTTACCCAAAGGATACAAAAACACTAAGCCAAAAGGACACATGCACACCTATGTTTATAGCAGTATTGTTTACAATAGTCAACTTATGGAAGCAGTCCAAGTGTCCATAAATAGATGAGTGCATAAAGAAGATGTGGTATATATACAAGGTAATATTATTCAACCGTAAAGAGGAATGAAATCTAGCCATTTGCAATGACCTGGATGGAGCTAGAGAGCATAATGCTAAGTGAAATAAGTTAGAGAAAGACAAATTCCATATGATTTTACTTATATGTGGAATTTATGAAACTAAACAAATAAGCAAAGGAAAAGAGAGAGGGAGAGAAAAAGTAAGAAATAGACTCTTAACTATAACCTCTGATGGTTACCAAGGCGAGGTGGGGGAGCGGCATGGGTGAAATAGGTGATGGGTCTAAGGAGTGCACCTACCATGATTCACAGTGGGTGTTGAATGGAGGTGTTGAATCACTAAATTGTATACCTGAAACTGATGTAAAATTGTATGTTAATTACACTGGAATTAAAATCAAATTAAAATTTAAAAAATAAAAATGGAAGTTTCAGTCTAAAGGATGCAAAAAAGAGGGAAAGGGGGACAGAGAATAGATGGGAAAATAAAAAATATATCAATAGAAAAAAAATTTTTTAGCAAAGGAAAAAATTTAATAATCACATTAAAAATCATCTGGAAAGCAGGAGGGGGCAAGATGGCAGAGAAGTAGGGAGATCCGTACATTGTACCTGCCCCCATATCTCACACGGAAAAGATCTGAAGCCATAGGAAACCTTACAGAATCCAAGAGATTGAGAGAAAAAGGACACAGAATCCACTGAGAAAGCCTTCTAACGTAAGTGCGAACTGAGGAAGATAAAATTGGGCCGGGAGCGATCCCCCACTGTGGGGAGTGAGAGGGAAAGAGAGAGGCCGAAACTACTCAAGACACAGTCCCTGTTGCTGGGGAACAGAAAAACCTCCGCTCGGGGCACAGAAGGACCGTGCGCACCAAATCCCCACACGCCAACTCGTCCTGGAGGGGGCGCGCACCAACTGCTCCTTTGTGCTCCTGACTCTGCTGGACCCCTAGAGGGGCCTCGCGTCTGACAGCGCCTCTGTGCTCCTGGCTCAGCTGGATCCCTAGGGGGAGGCGAAGGGCTTAAAACTGGGAGATTTGCCCGCGAGTTCGTGTTTCGGGTGACGAGACACAGAGGGACCCGGTTTCCCCCACTCCAGCGGACCGGAGGCACCCCCAGGCAAACCCCTGTCCTTGTTCACCAACCCGACCTGGAGGAGAAGGGAGCAGCGATTTTGGCACCATTCCCAGGTCTTGGCAAGTGGCATGGAATTGCCCTGAGGGGATCTCCTGCGAGTTTGTGTCTACGGCAATTTCAGTGGGGCGCTTGGACTGGGATTTGGAAACTAGGCCTAGCCGGGGTTAAAGACTGCGACCCACTTTGGCTGCGGCCCCGGCACAGGGAGTTTACACACCCAAAAAAGTGAGGTGCAGCGCTTGGTCAAGAAGGGACTGGAGTGTCACCACTCTCCTTCCCATAACCGCCAAGGCATAACTCCCGCCTGACACACTGGATCAAACCACGCCCATCACTGCTAGAGAGCTGCCCTCCTCTTTTTTTTTCTCTCTCTCTCTCTTTTTTCAGGAACACTGACCTGAATAATTCTGGTCACTGGCTTGGTTAAACAGTCACATTTAATCCATTCTGTAGATGTTAATTCTACACCTACCTACCTTTTCATCTCTTTCTCTCAGGAGTAATTAGACTATATAGTTTCTCTGGATAACACCAGCGTCCTTCTCTCACCTCTCCAACCATATTCCACCCTTTAGCTCTTTGAAAAAAGCTTCTTATCCCTTCTGCCTGTTCATTCTATTTCCAATTTTGCCTCATCCCAGCCCTGTCTTCTCTCTCTTTCTCTATGCTCTTAAACCAGCACTGCATACACCTGGCTATTTAATTATAGCTGGGAAATCTGGTTATATGCTTTAAACCGTTCTTTGTCCATCGCTGTTCTTCTTTTTTTCATTTTCTTGTCTTCTTTTTGACATTTTAATGTATTTTTTATTTTCTATTATTCACCTTCCCTCCTCTGTCTTTTCTCTTAACTTTTTCGTTTCCCCTCTCAGTTTGCATGTTTGTTGGATTTGTCTGTGCATTTGTGTGCCTCTGCTCCCTGTGTGTTTGTCTCTCTGTTTTCTTCTCCAAGGCTACCTCAAGAAACAAGCCAAAGTACATATGGTGGAGAGTCCCAAATATCGCTACGAGTAGGAAAATAAAATAAGCAAGGTCTCAACAAGAGGACCAAGAGATAACATTCAAAAAACACTTTCCGAAAGGATAAGCCCTGGACAGTCAAAGAGTCTTTTTGGGTACAGCAGCGCTCATAGCTGCAGAGAGCATAACAAGTCTTTAAAACTAACAAGAGATAGAAAGCTAACTAAAATGACGAAACGAAAGAGCTCTCCTCCAAAGAAATTCCAAGAAGATTTGACAGCCAAAGAACTGCTCAAAACAGATATAAGCAGCATAACTGAACAAATTTTAGAACAATAATCATAAAATTAACAGCTAGGCTTGAAAAAAACATAGAGGACATCAAAGAAACTATGGCTATAAACAACATGGAGCATAAAAATAGGCATGATGAATTTAAAAATGTGATAAATGAGATACATAATACATTGGAGGCATCCAATACACGGATTGAAGAGGCAGAAAGGAGAATAAGTGATTTAGAAGACATCATTATAGAAAAAGAAGAAACTGAGAAGAAAAGAGACAAACTGATCCAGGAACAGGAAAGAAGAGTTCCAGAGCTCGGCGATACAGTCGAAGGCAACAATATCCGTATCATAGGAATCCCAGAAGAGGAAGAGAGAGGGAAAGGTGCTGAAGGAGTCCTGGAACAAATTATAGCACAGAACTTCCCCGACCTGGGGAAGGAAGTAAACGTTGAAATACAAGAGGCACAGAGAACTCCCCTCAGACGTAATTTGAATTGATCTTCTGCACGGCATATCATAGTGAAAATGGCAAAAAATAAGGTCAAAGAGAGAATTTTGAAAGCAGCTAGGGAGAAAAGGGCCCTAACATACAAAGGGAATCCTATCGGAGTGGTGACAGACCTATCTACTGAAACTTGGAAGGCCAGAAAGGAATGGCAGGAGATCTTCAAGGTGATGAACAGTAAAAATATGCAGCCAAGAATCCTCTATCCAGTAAGCCTGTCATTCAAAATAGAAGGAGAGATAAAAGTATTTCCAAATAAACAGAAATTGAAAGAATTTGTCACCACTAAGCCAGCCCTATAAGAAATCCTGAGGGGGATGCTCTAAGGGAAGTGTTGCAAGGAAGGAAGATACCAGAGACACCACCACAAGCATGAAACCCACAAAGGACACAAAGACTCTAAACCCACATATTTCGATAATAACACTAAATGTAAATGGGCTGAATGCTCCAATCAAAAGACATACGGTAACAGAATGGATAAAAAAATAAAATCCATCTATATTCTGTCTACAAGAAACTCATTCAGATTAAAAGTAAGGGGATGGAGAAATATATATCATGCTACTGTAAATCAAAAAAAAAACTGGAGTAGCTATACTTATATTGGACAAACTGGACTTTAAAATAAAGACAATAACAAGGGATAAAGAAGGGCATTATATAATAATTACAGGGTCCATCCATCAGGAAGAACTAACAATGATAAATGTGTATGCACTGAATATGGGAGCACCTAAATATTTAAAACAATTAGTCACAAACAGAAACAAGCTTATAGATAAGAATGTGCTAATAGCAGGGGGTGCTAATACCCTGCTTACAGTAATGGGTAGATCAACCAAACAGAAAATCACTAAAGACACAATGGACTTGAATGACACAATGGACCAGATGAATCTGACAGATATATTTAGAACTCTGCATCCTGAGGTCAAGGAATTCACTTTCTGCTCAAGTGTGCATGGCATATTCTCCAAGGTAGATCACATACTGGGACATAAAGCAGCCCTCAATAAATATAAAAGACTTGATACCATGCACACTGTCAGATCATAATGCTTTGAAACTTGATATCAATCACAGGAAGAAGTCTGGAAAACCTCCAAAAACAAGAAGTTTAAAGAATACCCTACTAAAGAATGAATGGGCCAATCAAGCAACTAGAGAAGAAATTTAAAAATATATGGAAACAAATGAAAATGAAGATACAGCAATCCAAACTCTATGGCATGCGGCAAAGGCAGTCCTAAGAGGAAAGTACATTGCACTCCAGCCTATGTCAAGAAATTAGAGAAAGCGCAAGTGCAAAATCTAACAACTCGCCTAAAGGAACTAGAGGCAGAGCAACAAGAGGACCTCAAACCCAGTAGAAGAAGAGAAATAGTACAAATCAGAGCAGAAATAAACAACATAGAGACCAAAGAAACAATTGAACAGATCAATGAAACCAAGAGTTGGTTCTTTGAAAAAATAAACAAAATTGACAAACCTCTAGCCAGGCTTCTCAAAAAGAAAAGAGAGAGCACTCAGATAGACAAAATCAAAATCAAAATGGACTTGTTACAACCAACCCCTCAGAAATACAAGCAATTATCAGGGAATACTATGAAAAATTATATGCCAACAAATTGGACAACTTAGAAGAAATGGACAAATTCCTAAACACACACTTACTGCCAAAATTCACACGGGAAGAAATAGAAAATCTGAACAGACCCATAACTAGTGAGGAAATCGAATCAGCTATCAAAAATCTCCCAACAAATAAAAGCCCTGGGCCTGATGGCTTCCCAGGGGAGTTTTACCAGACATTTAAAACCAATTCTTCTCAAGCTATTCCAAAAAATAGAAATCAAAGGAAAACTCCAGGACTCATTTTATGAAGCCAGCATCACTCTGATTCCCAAGCCAGACAGAGATCCAGCAAAAAAAGGGAACAACAGGGCCAATATCCTTGATGAATATGAATGCAAAAATCCTCAACAAGATCCTTGCAAATTGAATCAAACAGCACATAAAAAGAATCATCCACCAAGATCAAGTGGGATTCATTCCTGGGTTACAGGGCTGGTTCAACATTCGCAAATCAATCACAATCAATAAAAGAAAAGATAAAAACCATATGATCCTGTCGATAGATGCAGAAAAAGTATTTGACAAAATACAACATCCCTTTTTAATAAAGCCTCTAGAGAAAGTTGGGATAGAAGGAACCTACTTAAACAGCATAAAAGCCGTCTATGAGAAGCCTTCAGCTAACATCATCCTCAACGGGGAAAAACTGAGAGCTTTCCCCCTGAGATCAGGAAAACGACAGGGATGTCCACTCTCACCACTGTTGTTTAATATAGTGCTGGAAGTCCTAGCATCAGCTATCAGACAACAAAAGGAAATCAAAGACATCAGAATCAGTAAAGAAGAAATCAAACTCTCACTTTTCGCAGGCAACATGATACTCTACATAGAAAACCCGACAGACTCCACCAGAAGCCTACTAGAACTGATCCAAGAATTCAGCAAAGTTGCAGGGTACAAAATCAACGTAAAGAAATAAGTTGCATTTTTATACACCAACAATGAAGCAACAGAAAGAGAAATCAAGGAACTGATCCCATTTACAATTGCACAAAAAAACATAAAGTACCTAGGAATAAACCTAACCAAGGATACAAGAGATCTGTATGATGAAAACTATAGAAAACTCATGAAGGAAATTTAGAAGACACAAAGAAATGGAAAAACATTCTATGCTCATGGATAGGAAGAATAAATATAGTTAAAATGTCATTACTACCCAAAGCAATCTACACAATCAATGCAATCCCAATCAAAATTGCACCAGCATACTTCTCAAAACTAGAACAAACTATCCTATAATTTGTATGGAACCACTAAAGACCCTGAATAGCCAAAGTAATACTAAAGAATAAAACCAAAACGGAAGGTATCACCATCCCAGACTTTAGCCTCCACTACAAAGCTGTCATCATCAAGACAGTATGGTATTGGCACAAAAACAGACACATAGACCAATGGAACAGAATTGAGAACTCAGAAGTGGACCCAAAAGTGTACAACCAACTAATCTTTGACAAAGCAGGAAAGAGTATCCAATGGAAAAAAGACAGCCTCTTTAACAGATGGTGCTGGGAGAACTGGACAGCAACATTCAGAAGATTGAAACTAGATCAATTTCTCACACCATACACAAAAATAAACTCAAAATGGATAAAGGTCCTGAACGTGAGACAGGAAACCATCAAAACCCTAGAGGAGAAAGCAGGAAACAACCTCCTTGACC
>NW_024081799.1:57076-133610 GCF_003009895.1 Hyaena hyaena | reverse complement strand
CGCTTAGGTCATGATCTCGCGGTTCGTGGGTTCGAGCCCCGCGTCGGGCTCTGTGCTGACTGCCAGCTCAGAGCCTGGAGCCTGTTTCAGTCTGTGACTCCCTCTCTCTCTGACCCTCCCCTGCTCACACACTCTCTCTCTCCTAGAAATAAATAAAAAACATTAAAAAAAATTAAAAAAAAAAAAAGAAATGCTGATTCATAGGAGCACATGTACCCCAATGTTCAGAGCAGCACTCTCAACAATAGCCAAAACATGGAAAGAGCCTAAGTGTCCATCAACGCACGAATGGATCAAGAAGATGTGGTTTATCTATATCATGGAATACTACATGGCAAAGAGAAACAATGAAATCTGGCTATGTGTAGCAACATGGATGGACCTTGAGGGTGTTATGCTGAGCGAAATAATTCAGGCAGAGAAGGACAAATAACATATGTTTGCATGTATAGGAGGATTAGGAGGAACTTAACGGAGGACCATCGGGGAGAAGAAGGGGTAAGGAGGAGAGGGAGAGAGGCAAACCATGAGAGACTCTTGAATGCTGAGAACAAATTGAGGACTGATGAGTGTGTGTGGGGGGGGAGGATGGAGATGGGCATGGAGGAGGGCAGTTGTGGGGATGAGTACTAGGTGTTATATGGAAACCAATTTGACAATAAACTATTCGTTAAAAAAAAATCTGGAAAGCAGACGAATGATATAGGGAATTATTCTCTACTTCTCTGCACTTCCTTTGCAACTTTTTATGAATCTCTAAATATTTGAAAATAAAAAGTTAAGAGTTTTAAAAAGTTAAATTAGGGGCGCCTGGATGGCTCAGTCGGTTAAGCATCTGACTTTGGCTCAGGTCATGATCTCACGGTTCGTGGGTTCGAATCCCGTGTCGGGCTCTAGGCTGACAGCTAGCTCAGAGCCTGGAGACTGCTTCGGATTCTGTGTATCCCTCTCTCTCTGACCCACCCCTGCTCATGCTGTCTCTCTCTCTCAGAAATAAATTTTTTAAAAAGTTAATTTAAACATCTCAATTAAAAGGCAGAGGTAGTCAGGTTTGATTTTTTCAAAAATTTTAATGTTTACTTAAAAAATTTTTTTTTAATTTGTTTATTTATTTTTGAGAGAGATACAGAGTATAAGCAGGGAAGGGTCAGAGAGAGAGGGAGACACAGAATCCAAAGCAGGCTCCAGGCTCTGAGCTGTCAGCACAGAGCTGGATGCGGGGCTCGAACCCACGAACTGCGAGATCATGACCTGAGCTGAAGCCAGGTGCTTAACTGACTGAGTCACCCAGGCACCCCAATGTTTATTTATTTTTGAGAGAGAGACAGAGCTCGGGGTCTGGGGAAGAGTAGAGAGAGAGAGAGAGACAGAATCCAAAGCAGGCTCCAAACACTGCGCTATCCTCACAGAGCCTGATGTGGGGCTTGAAGCCACAAACTGTGAGATCATGACCTGAGCTGAAGCCAGATGCTTAACCGACTGAGCAGCCCAGGTGTTCCTCTCAGATTTGATTTAAAAACAACTGAATGAAAATAAAAATACAGCATACCCATTGTCTTGTTGCTTTGAATACTGCTCCACAGAAATCAGAAGCCAAAATGATCATTCACAGAGACAATTTTATTTTTCTGCTCTGAATGTTAAGAACTCTTTCAATCTGAGGATTTATTTTAGGAAAAATTTTCCCATATTATATCTTAGAACAATTTCATTGTTCCATTTATTGATTTCTCTACTCCACATCCATTCTTACTGGATCCTTGTACTCTAGATAGATCTTATTTATCACTACCATTAATATTTGTCTAATTTCTCTCCATTTGTGGGATTATCTCAAGTCTTCCTCCATGTCAGGAACTGGGTTTTCAATTTTTTGTTGCTTCTAATTTATTTTTTGTTCTGTATTGTTTCACAATCTGTTTTCTTTTCTTTTTTAAAAAATTTTAAAAATGTTTTATTTATTTCTGAGATGGATACAGAGAGAGAGAGAGAGAGAGAGAGAGAGAGAGAGACAGAGCATGAGCAGGGGAGGGGCAGAGAGAGAGGGAGATACAGAATCTGAAACAGGTTCCAGGCTCTGAGCTAGCTGTCAGCACAGAGCCTGACATGGGGCTCGAACCCACGAACCGTGAGATCATGACCTGAGCTGAAGTCGGATGCTTCACTTACTAAGTCACCCAGGCGCCCCTCACACTTGTTTTCTTAGCAAGATCCCTCTACATCTCTTTTGACAGCTTTTTCACTTTGTCTCTCAAGGCTTGTTTTACTGAATGTATGGATTTCTCAAACTCTTTATAACAATAGCCTTTGATAAACTAGCGGAAATCCTAAAGACTCTAACGAAAGATGCTAAAGACAGAAGAAAGATACTGTATAGTTACTTTATCATTTCATTGGCTATTAAAATAAATGAAAAGCAAAATGTAACTTAAAATTTTTTTAAATGTTTATTTATTTTTGAGAAAGACAGAGACAGAGTGTGAGTGGGGCAGGGCAGAAAGAGAGGGAGACACAGAATCTGAAGCAAGCTCCAGGCTCTGAACTGTCAGCATAGAGCCCAACGTGGGGCACGAACTCACGGACCTCAAGATCATGACCTGAGCCAAAGTCAGGTGCTTAACCGATTGAGCCACCCAGGTGCCCCACAAAATGTAAGTTTTGAGTCCAGTACATTCATCTTCTTAGGAACGCTTTTATTCTAAAATTAATAAATAAAACACAATGTGTCTTCCTGGGGAATTGTGGGAATCTTATCTTCATGCAGTAACCTAAAACTCTCCACAGGAATAATGTTAAAGCAGAGCTAAGGAGCCAAGATTCCAAATAACCAAAAGGCACAGAAAATGTTTTCAAAGACAGTGATCAAAATTACTAACACCATTAACAGAATAAAATGGAAAACAAAATATAATGTGGTTTTATAAGAAATCACAATTTGTACTTTCTTATTTTACATTTTGAAATATTCTACAACCATTCTGGCTCCTAAAAGGCCAGACACACGACCCCTCTCTATCCTCCATAGTCTCTTAGTACATGATACTCAAGCATTTCTGCACCATTGCTGTATTAAAACATTAAAAAATAGTGAAAATATCTGAATCTGCCTGACACGTATGGCTCAGAGCTCTTCTCATGACTCCCCTCACTAGGTACTTCCCCAACCACCATGAATAACTAGCTCCTCTCTCTATCTACTTGCCTATGTGTACACACACACACACACAAAACTCTGCATCTCAGGGCCCTCTAATTACTATTCTGAAATCCCTTACTACTATCTGAAATTTCTTTTTTTTTTAATTTATTTGTTTATTTTCAGGGAGATAGAGAGAGAGAGGGACGGAATGAATGAATGAGAGGGAGAGAGAGAATCCCAAGCAGGCTCTATGGTGTACACCTCTTCCTGTACAATTATAGCAGATTGATGATTGGTCCTCTGCCTCTGGTTTTCCCAGTCCAGTCTATCTTTCAGGGACCAGAGGTTCTCTTTAAATGTGGAACTGACTGTGTGGCATCCCCTGCCAATGCATCTGCAGTCTTCAAGCCAAAACAATTTTCAAGACTTTCCATGACACACCTGACTTCCTCTCCTAATGGATCCTTTGTTATACCTCCTCTCCCAATGTGTCTAAGACAGCTCAGCCTTGCTGGCCCATTTTGGGAGTAGGAGGTAGGATGCCCCCCAGGCTACTTATTTTGACTGGGTGTCTCAAGGGCAGCACCTTGGTGAGCACCTCATACTGGCTATGTCTCAAGCTTTATGGGCCCACAATTTGATTTCCTCTTTGCACTAAGTACGTATTGGTCTCTTGGAGATAGTTTGATGCCAGTCAAGCTCACAAAAGAACAATGCACATGTGAAAATGTCACTCTGTCAATTTACAGTGAATATTTAGTAATAAGTGGGCCACATGCTTTTGCTAATCGATATATTCAATAGTAACATTGGAAGCCAAATTATAGAAGCATAGCTTTGCAGCAATGGTGATCTCATTCAATGAGATCTAACTAGGTAATGTTAGACTACTGCAGTCATCTCTAAAATAGGGATATTTCCACCACCAGAACTTAGGCAGGTCAGGTGTTTAAAATAAAGCAAATTTAGAATGCTAAGGGTGACTACTTGTTCCATATTCTCTGCCTCAGATGACATTTTTCTTCTCTCCTAGTTTCAAAAGTTTCCAAGTTGACCACCAACTTTCCCTTTACTCCTCCCAACACACACACACACACACACACACACACACACACACACACACACACACTTTGCTTATGTTCACCTAGGCTCAAAACTGCTTATACTCTGCTGCTGGCTTAGGAAATGGTCTGTCTGTAAGAGGCATTTGCACATCATCCCTGAGCTCTTCCATTATGATTTGGTGTTAATTTTAATTGACAGGGAGCCTGGATGGCAACTCTACCACCTAGGCCATCCCTACCCACTCCTGGCTTCCGGCTGTGCTTATCTGCTCTGCCTTCAAAGCCTTCTCTGCCCCTCTACCTGCTGAAATCCTTGCTTGTCAATCAAGTCTTTGCTCAAAAGCCCAACCTCTCAACTTAAACTTTCACTGTCCCCCTGACTTAAATTTGGTCTCCCTTTTTGTAGCCATTCTATGGCATAAAAACTTTTTTGAGAATAGTGCCAAAGTCATTCTAAACTTTAACAGAGAAGAAGCTCTCGGCATAGGATCTACATAATACCCTCCTATCATGTTTTCTTTCCAGTGTATGTGAAATAGAAATAAAAGCACAGTTCCCTTTCTGCAGTCAGCTCCCCAAACAGCAAAGGCAATGCACCTTCAATGCAACCTTGCTTTGCTGTCTGTAAGGATTTTTAAATTGCTTTGGAAATATTCCAGTTTTCAACTTGTTTTTTAACTTTTGTTCATTTTTGAGAAACGAGAGACAGAGTACAAGCGGGGAAGGGACAGGGAAAGAGGAAGACACAAAGTCTGAATCAGGCTGTCAGCACAGAGTCTGATGCAGAGCTTGTACCCCAAACAGTAAGATCATGACCTGAACTGAAATCAAACACTAAGCCAACTGAGCCACTCAGGAGCTCCTCCACATTGGTTTTAATTTCTAGAAAGATTTAGGAAAATTTTATTAACACTGAGCAGGCATGAATGCAAAAGAAAGTGTGGAAATATTCCTTTGGCTATAATTTCACAAAAATTCACCCGTCAGCTTTCCATGAGATGGGAGAGGATCAGACGGGCCAGTCTGAAACCTAATGTCCAGCTGTCCTGGCCATGGATTGAATAGAAGTGCTTCTCCCCTCCCTGCCTCTTGCAGCTTCAGTTACTTGACATTTCCTCCCTTTTACCTTTTCTTGGGGATATTTGGGTACTTTGGGTGGGAAAAATAAAGTTCAGCAAGTAATTAGTTTATGATGAAGCAAAAGACACCAGTGCATTAACATTTGGATAATGGGAGATGTGTGAATTCTCTATATTTAATTTAAAGAGTCAAAAGTGGAGAGGGATTGGGGAATGGAAAAAAACAAGGAACTGATATACTTTAGTCATAAGCCTTAGTACTATTTGACTTTTTAAACTATATGTGTATAGTATATAATTTGATAATTTATTTTTAAAATAATTATTTTAGAGGCACCTGGGTGGCATAGTCAGTTAATTGTCTGACTTCAGCTCAGGTCATATTCTCACGGTTCATGAGTTCAAGCACCGCATCAGGCTCTGTGCTGACAGCTGGGAGCCTGGAGCCTGCTTCAGATTCTGTGTCTCCCTCTTTCTATCCCTCCCCTGCTCACTCTGTCCCTTTCTCTCTCTCTCTCTCTCTCAAAAAAAAATTATAAATAAAATAATGAAAATAAAAATAATTTTTTATATATTGAATTTGATAGCCTATCAGTTCTTAGTCTACTCCAATAATGCACTCTGGCTTATAGTAGAAGGCCTAATTCAGTGGTTCTCAGCCCTGGATACTCCTGAAAATCATCTGTGTGGGGGCATAGGGGCTTTAAAATATATCAATGATCAGGGCAAACACCCAACCAATTAAACAAGCATCTCTTGGTATGGATTTAGCATTGGTATTTATTAAAAGTCATCCAGAGGATTCTAATATGTCACCAGGGTTGAGAACTATTGAACCCTTCTCCAAGTCCATTCTTTCTGTCTTCAAATAGATGTATACATCTTTCTCTTCCAATTGGACTGTGAGCTCCTTGAGAGTAAGGATGGTCACTTACATATCTTTTTTTCCCCAAGTGCAACCAGTGCACTTGCATGGGTTTCAGAGTGGATGTGACAAGGTTAAAATTTCAGACTCAAGCACCCAAATGTAATCTGGGTGCAGGTTGACTGATTTTTCTTTATAAAATGGAAAAAACAACAGTATGTCCCTCAGATGATTGTTGTAAAGATAAAATGCTTTGATCATGTGTTTGGTACAAACCTAAGAGTCAACAGACAGTGGCTATTGAACCGCTGATAAGTTCTCAGGGCCTGACACATGGTTCAATGGTGATTAGGTGATTAGAAGTTACTTTATCAACAACGTTTCTTAACCCTTTGGAAGCTTAGTTCCTTCCCAGGGATGGGAGGTAGTGGGAAATGCTTTCTGGCACAGAGCTTGACACAACACTTAATAGCTTCTGTGAGCAGTGCCTATTAAGACATCCCCTGGGCTCTGCTGGGTTTTTCTCAGTGGATACTTCTCAAGAATGATTTTTTGAAATGCTGTGTCTCTCAGCTATTTTGTAGTTGTATTATTTTTCTCAATCAGATAATTACCCACTCTGCTTGCCACGTGTAGGCATTGTCATAAAGTGATGACACTGGCCAGATTTGGTACACATTAGGTTTTTTGTTTTGTTTTTGTTTTTGTTTCCTTCAATAGTTTATTGTCAAGTTGGTTTACATATAACACCTGGTGCTCATTCCCACAAGTGCTCTCCTCCATGCCCATCACCCCCCTTCCCCTTTCCCCCACCCCCATCAGCTTTCAGTTTGTTCTCAGCATTCAAGAGTCTCTCATGGTTTGCCTCTCTCCCTCTCCCCCACTATTTCCCCTTCCTTCTCCTGCATAGTCCTCCATTAGCTTCCTCCTAATCCACCTATATGTACAAACATATGGTATCTGTCCTTCTCTGCCTGACTTATTTTGCTCAGCATAACACCCTAGTTCCATCCATGTTGCTACACATGGCCTGATTTCATTGTTTCTCATTGCCATGTAGTATTCCATCGTATAGATAAACCACATCTTCTTGATCCATTCGTCCGTTGATGGACACTTATGTTCCTTCCATGTTTTGGCTATTGTTGAGAGTGCTGCTATGAACATTGGGGTACATATGCTCCTATGCATCAGCACTCCTGTATCCCTTGGGTAAATTCCTAGCAGTGCTATTGCTGGGTCATAGGGGAGTTCTATGGTACACATTGGATTTTTGTCACAATCCTTAATACTAGTAATTTCTATGGCAACTCATCATGAATAGTGAGCCAATAGACTGTGATAATGAGAGATAGGAAATGGGAGTCTAGGGGTGCCAGGGTGCTCCAGTTGGTTAAGCATCAAGCCCTCGATTTCCCCTGGGGTCATGATATCACAGTTTGTTGGACTGAGCCCTGCTCTGTGCTGGCAGCTCAGAGCCTGGAGCCTGTTTCACATTCTGTGTCTTCCTTTCTCTGACACTCCCACATTCATGTTCTGTGTTTCTCTCTCTCTCTCTTTCTCTCAAAAATAAACAAACATTTAAAAATTTAAAAAAATTTTTTAAATGTTTACTTATTTTTGAGAGACAGAGCACAAGCAGGGGAAGGGCAGAGAGAGAGGGAAACACAGAATCAGAAGCAGGCTCCAGGCTCTGAGCTGTCATCACAGAGCCTGACACGGGGCTCACACTCATGGACTGTGAGATCATGACCTGAGCCAAAGTCAGATGCCTAACTGTGCATCTCACCCAGGTACCCCAAAAATAAATAAACATTAAAAAAATTTAAGGGAATGGCAGTCTAAGTAAAAGAAAACTTCATTTAAAAAAATGAAACATAGAATCACCAGGGCATCTTTAAAGTATTATTGTTTCATTGTTGGATTCCACATGTCTGGGTGAGGAGCCCTCGAGTTCACATTTTTTAAAAAGGTTGTGAAAGTTTCTGATGTGCAGCTAAGATGGGGAATTAAGTATCTAGTTCATGACATCTGTGCAGCTCAGGATGGGAATTAGGTATCTAGTTCATGACATCTCAAACTCAATTCCCTCTAATGCACAACACCTTTTCTCATAATTAAAAAAAATTACTGCTAAATCTATGTTGTAATTTTCATGCAATCTCTAAAATGGATGCCCAGGGAAACCAAGAAAACAAGAGCTCAAGGAATCGTAACTTGTGTGGGCTGGGGATGAAGTTGCAGATCAGAGTGGTAAGTAGAAAAAACATAATCAAATCTATTAATAACATCAGCAAGAGCAGCCCAATTAAGAAAAGGAAATCCAGCAGAAAGTTCAATGGGGCTTAACTATGACTGTTGGAATTAGAGAGCCTACTAGAAAAATGAAGTGAGAAAGGCAGTGAGATGCACTGCATAATTCCCTAACTGGCTCTAGCATCACTTTTTCTTCCTTCCTTCCTTCCTTCCTTCCTTCCTTCCTTCCTTCCTTCCTTCCTTCCTTCCTTCCTTCCTTCTTCTTTTTTAAATGTTTATTTATTTTTGAGAGAGAGAGGGTGAGTAGGGTAGGGGCAGAGAGACAGGAGGACAGAGGATCAGAAGGCAGTTCTGCGCTCACAGCGGAGAGCCAGATGTGGGGCTAGAACTCACTGTGGGATCATGACCTGAGCCAAAGTCGGATGCTCAACCAATTGCTGCAGGTGCCCCCCAGCATTGCTTTCCTTTATTGCATGAAACATGTACTGAGTAACTTCTCAGGGGTTCCTCTTTAATAATAGTTTGGTGTGGGGTGTGCCTAGGTGGCTCAGTTGGTTAAGCTGCCAACTCTTGTTTTCGGCCCAAGTCATAATCTCATGGTCCTGAGATGGAATCTGGTATCAAGCTCTCAGCTGACAGCACGAATCTCTCTCTTCTGGTCTCTCTCTGCCCCTCCACTGCTTGTACAGGTGTGCTCTCTCTCTCTCTCTCTCTCTCTCAAAATAAATAAAAAATAGTTTGGTGTGACTCCAAACAGGCTTTTCTATGGCATCATTCTCCTTATGATAAACAGTTCCTTTTGAGTCAAACCAGAACTAATTCGCCTTTTCTTTCACTTATTAAAATGGTGAATTTCTATTAATAGACAGGAAACTGCTTTTTTCCCTTGAGATAGGGAAAGCAGTCATTAAGAGGGGAGAACATTCTAATTTCCTTTTCTAGGAACTGAAACCTAAAAGACAAGAACACATCTAGCCTAGTTACCCAAGAAATCAACTTGGAAAAGGCAGGCACATTCTAGTTTCGTTTTTCAGAGAAATCAAAACTGGAAGTTCTTCCTGTACTTGTTTTTGTCCCGGGGCTCAGATGTACTTCCCGTTTCTTCTCTCTGATGGTTACTATGGGTCTTGTCAAGCTGAAGACACCAGAACAGGCAGGTGTCCAGAAGTTTTCTCTTCAACACCCTGACCCAGACCCAACACACTTTAATGACCTAGGTAAGTACAGACTCCCTGGGGAGACCCAAGCCATGCCTGTACCATGGAGAGAATGGTTTCAAAAAGGACCACAGAACTCAGATCCATTCTGTGGCAACTGACCCTTCCAGATATATCCATTTTAGGCAAGAGAGACTGAGGTGGACATGTTACAGCCATTCTTTCCTTGAATGAGTAAAACAGACAGTGGGGAAGAACTGGGACTCACCTTCCAGCTGAGGCCACAGGCACAGGATGCAAGATTCCAGCCCAGACAATCTGGCAGAGGTCTGAGACAGACAGTGGTGTAGAGGGCAGACTGGCAGCGCAGCCTGATCAAACATCTGAGGAACAAGCTTTCAGAGCAGACGTGAGGGGGTGGAGCTAGCGCTTTGGCGGGAAGGGCTGGGTGTCAAGAATCTGGTCAGTTACCCAACTGTTTGTTCTCTATGGAAAAGGTTTCCTTTTTTATCCTGATGTATATACACGGTTTCACTTTCACGAGAGACTTAAACCATACTGACTTGGGAGACTGACCCAGTTGGATTTTTCCCAGGTTATTTTTGCAAGTGTGTCAAAAGTATATTTGGGTATCGACAATAAACTATTTGTAAATATATATATATTTGGCTATTTTGTTCACTGACATTAGTTGAACACACTGGAAAGTGAACTTGCCAGACTAACAAGTTCCTTCTTCAAATCCTTTTGGAGATGGACCACAAATGAATATATAATTATAGTAATTCAGTAGGTAGACAGTCAAGAAATGTTCCCTCTATAACCATCTGTAATGATAGACTTATTTCACTGGAGACAGGCAACACTTACATGTATTCTGGACATTTTCTCTAGACATTAATTGACATACTCATTTTCACAACACAAATATGCTTTTATTACTTCAGCCATCAACCTAAGACATGTTTAGACCCAAATTAAATGAACGGCTATAATACATATGTGAACAACAAGCTGCTGGAGACTGTAATTAGAGCATTGAGGAGGGGAGAGAAAAATTAGAGGTCATCCAATCCTGCTTGTAATTCTCAGCAGGCCATGACTTTTTTTTTCAATTTTTAAAAAATGTTTCTTTATTGGGGAGCCTGTCTAGCTCCTACAGTTAAGTTTAGTCTGACTTTGGCTCAGGTCATGATCTCACAGCTCCTGAGCTCAAGCCCCGAGCTGGGCTCTGTGCTGACAGCTCAGAGCCTGGAGCCTGCTTCATGTATACGCTCTCTTACTGTCTCAAAAATAAATAAGCATTTAAAATTTTTTAAAATGTTTATTTATTTATTTGGTGGGGTGGAAGAGGAAAAGGATGAGCAGGGGAGGGGCAGAGAGAGAGGGAGACAGAGGATCCAAAGCAGGCTCAGCACTGACAGCAGCGAGAGCGAAATAAGTCAGGCAGAGAAGGACAAATATCATATGTGTGCACGTATAGGAGGATTAGGAGGAACTTAACAGAGGACCAAGGGGGAGAAGAAGGGCGGAAATGGTGGGGGAAAGGGAGAGAGGCAAACCATGAGAGACTCTTGAATGCTGACAAGAACTGAGGACTGATGGATGTAGGGGGGAGGAGGGATGGGCATGGAGGAGGACACTTGTGGGGATGAGCACTGGGTGTTATGTGGAAACTAATTTGACAATAAACTATTTGTAAAATAAATAAATAAATAAAATAAAAAAATATATATATATTTCCATTTAAAAAAAAAAAAAAAAGAACTGACAGCAGCGAGCTCTTATATGGGCCTCAAATTCAGGAACCCTGAGATAGAGAGTTGAGCTGAAGTAGGATGTTTCACTGACTTAGCAACCTAGGTGCCCCCTGGCTCTTAACTTTTCTGACTCGAGTCTTTTGAAATACAAGACAGCATAGCATGACGCTAGGGAGCAGAGCCAGGTTTGAGGGTGTGGGTCTCCTCTGTCCCGAGTCTGTTTTTAATTGCGGATTGTATTTTCTCAGAGTCTCTGATAACCCTACTTCCCCTCACCACGGACCACTCCTCCCATCACCATTTCCAACTTGCACACGCTCATTTATATGCGCCTGCACACACACACACGCACACACACACACACACACACTCCGGCTGCCACATCCTAGGCCACTTCCGGTTCAGAGGGGTGTAGAGGTGTGTGTATGTGTGTGTGTGTACTGATGTTGCCTCCAGTCTTTCTCAAATTAAAAAAAAATAACTTTCTTATTACTATTCTAAAATAATGCTTCTCTAGAACACTTCGTGAATATTATCAAACAGATTTTTATATTTGAGACAATTTTGACTATTAATTGTTTATGTGATACTTTATATTAATTAATGGTTTTCTTGTACAATATTGTATCTGAGATATGCCCAGTTTGGGTTTGTGTGGTGTAGGTTTCATAATAGCAAGGAAAATAAACTTCTATAAGTACAAACATATTATAACAAACACTTCTTTTGTCACCGCCTTTTGTTAGCCTCTTGCTCCAATTTGACAACTGTTGGCATTTTACCATAGTGACTTACTTCAATGCTTTTTAAATTCAATAAATAAAATACTGTGGATAAATTTGAGGTTCTTTTTGCCTTTCATCTCCAGTTTCATGTTTCTCTCCTTTTCTCAAAGGTAATCAATATTCTGAGTTTACTGCCATATGTTTATAGCCTTTTTAACACGCTGTTTTACATACACATATCTAGGAGCACTATGAACATTGTTGTGTATCCATGTTAGGCTGAGTTAAATGGAATGATTTGGGGTGACTGGGTGCCTTGGTCATTAAACATTCAACTCTTGATTTTGGCTCAGGTCATGATCCCAGGGTTGTTGGACTGAGCTTCCTGGTGAGCACTGGGGTGAGCCCCACGGGGAGCTCCACAATAGGCACACCACTGAGTGCTGACTTCAAGCTGACCATGGAGCCTGCCTAAGATTCTCTCTCTCCTTCTGCCTCTTTCTTCCACTCTCTCTCTCTCTCCTCAATCAAAAAAGCTATATTCAAAAATTCCACTTCCTCAAAAAAAAAAGCTATATTCTATATGTATACTTCTGCAACTTGATTTAACTCAATATTTTGTTTCTCATATCAATGTCAAATGAGTGCATTATAATTTATCTCTTAATTTCTTTCTAATATTCCCTCCAGCATACATATCATGGTATATTATTTCCACATTCCATTATTGATAGTTCAACTATTTCCAAAATTTGGTGTTCCTCACAGTACTAAAATGACTGCTCTTTTCTCCTTGTTTACATTATTGACATGTGTGTGTGTGTGTGTGTGTGTGTGTGTGTGTGTGTGTGTGTTTTACTAAGATATAAGCCAACAGGAAAAGCATAACCCAGAGTGTGGGATTGATGGGTCAAAGCTTAGGAACATGCTCAGTTTGCTACCAACTTCTCTCTACAACGTTGTACCATTGTACCAATAATGAATCAGGGTTCCAATTTTCCTACATCTTGGTCAACACTTCAGATTGTCGGGTTTACAAACGTTTGCCAATCTGAAGGGAATGAAATAACAACACATCATTATTCCTTCACATTTCTCCAGTTCCTCAGAGGCTGAGCATCTTATATTTATTGAGCAGTTGTGTTTCCTCTGCAGTTCTATGCAGTTCTTTCCCCATGATATATTGGATTGCTTGTTTTAATCTTTCTGTTTGTAGGCATTCTTCGTATACGCTGATGCTAATACCGTCATGTCTGTGTTGCAAATATATCCTTTCAACCCATACTTGTCTTTAAAAGAACTTTTTATTTTGAAATAATTACATATTCACAGGAAGTTTCAAAGATAGTGGAGAGAAGTCCTGTGTGCTTTTGAGTTTCGTCCAATAGTTTCATCTTCAGTCATTATAGTGCAACGTCAAATCCAGAAAATTTCCATTGGCACAAAGGTATAGTTTTAGGGTAAATTTGGGTACCTATCACACTCATCAAGAACAATTCCACCACAAAGATCTCCCTTATGCTATTTCTTGACACTCATATACATCCATTTCTCTGTCCCACCATTGCTAACCCTGAACCACTCATCTTTTTTCTGTTTCTAGAAGTGTGTAATTTCAAGAATGTTATATAAATAGAATCATAAAATATGTGACTTTTTGAAGTTGACTCTTCTCACTCAGTATAATACCTTTCGGATTTCTCCAGTTGTTGTGTCCATCAATAGTTTGTTCCTTTTTATTTCTGAGTGGTATTTCATGGTATCGATGTACCAGAGTTTTTGAACTATCCACCTATCGAGGAAAACTTTGATTCCTTTGAGTTTGGATCTATTGCAGGTACAGCTTCTATAAAGAATTATGTACAGGGTTTGGATGGACATAGAGTTTCATTTCTCTGGGCTGAATACCCAGGAGTGCTATTGCTGGGTTCTATGGTAAGTGCATAATTCACTTTTTCAGAAACTTTTCTAGGGGCACCTGAGTGGCTCAGTCAGCTGAGCGTCTGATTTCAGCTCATGATCTTGAGGTTTGTGAGTAGGAGTCCCCTGTCAGACTCTGTGCCGACAGCCTGGATCCTGCTTTAGATTCTCTGCCGCTCTCTCTCTCTGCTCCTACCTCTTTCCTTATGCTCTTTCTCTTCTCTCTCTCAAAAGTAAATAAATAAATCCACATTTTTTCAAACAAAGAGACTTTTCCCGAATGTTTACAATTTTACATTTCCATGAGCCATGTATGAGAGACCCAATTGCTCTGCATCTTCACTAGCAGTTGGTGCTGTTGGTATTTATCTTAGCCATTGTTATAGGAGCACAGTGACTTCTAACCTTGGTATTAATTTGCATTTTCCAATGGCTAGTGATGTTGAATGTCTTTTCATGAGTTTGTTTGCCATGTACATCTTCTTTGATGAAATGTCTCCTCATATCTCCTGTTCTTTTTCAAACTGAAGTTTATATTTTTTAGAGATTTTAACATATTTATTTATTTTAAAAATATTTAATGTCTACTTATTTTTGAGAGAGAGAGAGAGAAGCAGGAGGGGCAGAGAGATCTGAAGTAGGCTCCAGGCCTTGATTTCAGCACAGAGCCTGGCAAGGGGCACAAACTTGTCATTTGTGAGATCATGATCTGAGAAGCAATTGAATGCTTAACCAACAGGACCACCCAGGCACCCCAATTTTTATTTATTTTTGAGAGAGAGGTTTGAGCAAGGGAGGGGCTGAGAGAAGAGGATCCAGAGGATCCAAAGCAGGCTCTACACTGACAGCACCTACCCCTATGATGAGGCACTTGAACTTACCAAATGTGAGATCATGACCTGAACCAAAGTGAGATGCTCAACAGACTGAGCCACCCAGGTGTCCCTCTAACTGGAGTTTTTTAAATTAATATCTAATGTTTCAAAGTTGTTCTAGGATAGTATTGAGGAGAAAGTACAGAGATTTCACATATGTTTCCTTGCTCCTCTTTCAGTTTACCCTACTATTAATACCTTACCTTCGTGTGGTATGTTTGTTATAAGGGATGAGCCAATATTGATTCACTATTGCTAATTTTGGTCCATAGTTTACATTAGGGTCCACTCTTTGTGCTGGACATTGTGGGGTTTTGACAAAGGAATAATGACACGTATCCATCATTATGGTATCATGCAGAACAGTTTCACTGTCGTAAAAAACCCTGTGTTCCACCTATCCTTCCCTACAGCACTCCCTCCTCCCAAACTATGAGCAACCACTGAACTTTTTACTATCTTGATTGTTTTGTCTTTTCCAGAATGTCATATAGGTGGGTTTATAATTCGGTATGTAGCTTTTTCAGAGTGCATTTCTATTCCCTTCAGTATTTCCGTATTTAATCTGATCAAAGTGAGGGAGTAAGTCTTGCCTTAAGAATATTGAGACATGGGGGTGCCTGAGTGGCTCAGTCAGTGAAGCGTCCCACTTCGGCTCAGGTCATGATCTCACTGTTTGTGAGTTTGAGCCCCACATCAGGCTCTGTGCTGACAACTCTGAGCCTGGAGCCTGCTTCGGATTCTGTGTCTCCCTTGCTGTCTGCCCCTCCCATGCTCATTATCTGTCTCTCACTGTCTCTCAATGATAAATAAATGTTAAAATTTATTTTAAAAATTAAAAAATTAAAGAATATTGAGACCTGATGGGCTGAGCTTTCCTATACTCCTTGGGAACTGATAGGTGCAATGAGAAATCCTGGGGAATTCAATGCTACAGTAGGGGCTCCAACATTTCTGATATGAAGTAATAGAGTTGAAAAAGCTATTACTTGTGAAGTGCTGAGGATATGCTAAGGATAGCTAAAGGAAGTAGTTTCCCTTGAAAATAGTCTAGCTTCAGAAGGTATTAGAAAGTAAAGGCATGAATGTCTCTAAAATCCTTTGGTCCTATATTGATCAGTTTTGGTATATAACTAAGTGCTTATATGAATCTAAGAGAGGACTCCAAGATTTCCAGGGGAAAAAAAGAAATTAGGCCAAAATCTCTAATCCTCTAAATATGTCAACCCTTTAAGAAACACTCAGCGACATGGAGAAAATAAGGAGATAAGTTCACTGGTCACCTTATAAACATGACTTTCTGAAACTTACGCAAATACATTAATTCCATTAATGAATTTAACCTTCAGAAGCCTTAATTTTATAATGTTTTCTACTTGAAAAAAGTAAAAGTTGAGAAACAATATTTAAATGTAAATACTACACTCAGAATAGAATAAACATGATGTAGAAACAAGAAATATAGAAACAAAATGTTTCAACAAACAGGGCTAATGGGAGTGGGGAGAGGGGAAGGGGGTGATGGGAATGGGGAAGGGCACTTGTGGGATGAGCATTGGGTGTTATATGTAAACCAAATTGACCATAAACTATTTAAGAAAAAAAAAGAAACAGAATGTTTCTACATGATGTAGACACAAATGTAGAAACAAGAAATAAAAATTAGACAACTTTCTATCTAAGGTAAAGCATTTCTTTCTCTAAGCACTTCTAAATTGAGAAATAGGAAAATCTGACTTTGGAAGCATGGTCTTATTGCTGATAAGGAAACAATATATTTAAATTAACTTTTTTTTTTTGGCTTTTATTCCCACAGAAAACAACCTGAAAACTTCAGGTTGTTTTTTTTTTTTTTTTTTTTTCAAATAGTTTATTGTCAAATTGGTTTTCATATAACAGCCAGTGCTCATCCCCATAAGTGCCCTCCTCCATGCCCATCTCCCCCCTCCCCCCTACATCCATCAGTCCTCAGATTGTTTCTCAGCATTCAAGAGTCTCTCATGGTTTACCTCTCTCCCTTTCCCCCACCATTTCCCCCCTTCTTCTCCCCCATGGTCCTCAGTTAAGTTCCTCCTAATCCTCCTGTACGTGCAAACATATGATATTTGTCCTTCTCTGCCTGACTCATTTCGCTCAGCGTAACACCCTCAAGGTCCATCCATGTTGCTACACATGGCCAGATTTCATTGTTTCTCATTGCCATGTGGTATTCCATGGTATAGATAAACCACATCTTCTTTTTTTATTAAAAAAACATTTTTAATGTTTTATTTATTTCTAGGAGAGAGAGAGAGAGACACAGCGTGAGCAGGGGAGGGTCAGAGAGAGAGGGAGTCACAGACTCTGAAACAGGCTCCAGGCTCTGAGCTGGCAGTAGGCACAGAGCCCAACACGGGGCTCGAACCCACGAACCGCGAGATCATGACCTAAGCGAAAGTCGGACGCTTAACCGACTGAGCCACCCAGGCGCCCCAAACCACATCTTCTTGATCCATTCGTCCGTTGATGGACACTTAGGCTCTTTCCATGTTTTAGCTATTATTGAGAGTACTGCTATGAACATTGGGGTACATGTGCTCCTATGCATCAGCATTTCTGTATCCCTTGGGTAAATTCCTAGCAGTGCTATTGCTGGGTCATAGGGGAGTTCTATTGTTATTTTCCAGAGGAACCTCCACACTGTTTTCCAGGGGGGCTTCACCAGTTTTAAAACCAAAAGTCTTAAAGAGTTCCACTTCATGTGCCCTGATTGTGGGGAAGTACCGCTCCCCACCTCCATAATATAGCCTTTGGCTGATGGGCGCAGGCTGGGTTTTTGTCCTTTGAATAGTTATATACTTTCTTTCCACAGCACTTGAGGCAGTGGATTGCTTTCTGCCACTGTGGACTGCACATCGGAACTAGTTACGAGCCAGGGGCTTGCTCCCCTTTGCTGCAGGTGTGCGAAGATGGCAGCCAGCCCCGGTCCAGAGAAAGCCCCCACAGCTGGAGATTGGATCTTTGTCCATCCTGCCCATGGTTTTTCTCTTGTCCAGGTATAGTGCTATGCTTCCCCATCCACTCCTTCTCTTTCCTTTGTCTCTCCACAGAAGGGGATCCCTCCCATCCATGCTTACAAGGCCAATATTATCTCTCCTAGTTTGCAATCACGAACCTGTGGCCCACCAGATTGTCCCTGTGGGCCCCTAGAGATGTCTTTGTCACTCAGCAGCCCAAGCTCTTGGTCTGCCCAAAGCCCTTTGGTCTCAACACTGCTGTGTTTGAGGGATGAGGGAACTTCGGGTCCTCCTACTTTTCTGCCATGTTGGATCTCCTTGTTCGTCTTTCTTTCTTAAAACCACAATTTTCTTCTCAGTTCATTTTTCTCATGCTGGTTACATTCTTCAGTGTTCCTTTCAGATATGGGCCATGACTGATTTAAAAAAATTCCCCAGTTGCTGTAAGCCTGAAGACATATTTATTGTACCTTCAACCTTGAATGATAGTTTGGGGAGAGAACTCTAGGTTCAAAGTTGTTATTCCATAGCAGTTTGAACCTACTGCCCATATTCTTTTTGCACCCAGTCTTGCTAATAACTAGTTACTGTCAAATTCATTCTTCTTTTAGTAAATGATTCAAACTCTTTTCTCTTTTGGATTAAAAAGATCTTTAATGTTCTGAATGTTGACTGTAGTATGTTATATGTTTGACTTACGGATTCTGCTCACTCTTCTGGAAACTATTTAGTCTAAGGAGGTATGGTGGCAGTGCTTTTGCCCCCAGTGAATACTTGGGTATATCTAGAGAATTTTTTGCTTGTCATAACTGGGTGGGGAATGTTATAATCCCCAGGGAAGCTCCCCACAACAAAGAATTATTCAGCCCAAATTGCCAATGGTGCCAACAGCGAGAAAGCCTGAGGTACAGCTATTTTAGTTGTAGGCCTAGGTCTGACCAAGTGGGGGCCGGACAGAATTGGCCTCAGCCTCACAGCAACAGTTTGCAGCTGGGAAATTCAAACCTGACTTTGCAGCAATGACTATTCTGGCCTTGCAGTAGTGTCAGTCTCTGTTCATTACTGTAGTTTACCCCCACTCTTTCCTCTTTCTGCAAATGCCTTATGGTTTTGCTTGTTTGTTTGTTTGTTTTGTCCAGAGAGAGGAGCTCTTCTTATTTTCAAGCTTGACTACATAGTAATGTTTTACTTTTTCCTATAATTTACTTATTTTTAAAAAATTTACATCCCAGTTAGTTAGCATATAGTGCAACAATGATTTCCAGAGTAGATTCCTTAAGCCTCTTACCCATTTAGCCCATTCCACCTTTTCACAACCCCTCTAGCAAGCCTGTTTTTTCTCTATATTTGAGTCTCTTGTTTTGTCCCCTCCTTGTTTTTATATTATTTTTGCTTCCCTTCCCTTATGTTCATCTGTTTTCTATCTTAAAGTCCTCATATGAGTGAAGTCATTTGATATTTGTCTTTCTCTGACTGACGAATTTCGCTTAGCATGTTACCCTCTAGTTCCATCTACGTAGTTGGAAATGGCAAGATTTCATACTTTTGAATTGCTGAGTAAATACTTCATTGTGTGTGTGTGTGTGTGTGTGTGTGTGTGTATACATGTAAAACATCTTCATTATCCATTCATACATAAATGGACATTTGGACTCTTTCCATACTCTGATTATTATCAATAATGCTGCTATAAACATTGAGGTGCATGTGCCCTTCGAAACAGCATACCTATATCCCTTGGATAAGTACTTAGTAGTGCAATTGCTGGGTCTCAGGGTAGTTCTTTATAATTTTTTGAGGAGCCTCCACACTATTTTCCATAGTGGCTGCATCAATTTGCATTCCCACCAGTAGAGCAAAAGAGATCCTCATTTTCCGCATCCTTGCAACATCTGTTGTTGCTTGAGTTGTTAATATGAGCCAGTCTGATTGCTCTCAGGTGTTGTCTCAATGTGGTTTTGATTTGTATTTCCCAGAGGATGAATGATATTGAGCATTTTTCCATGTGTCGGTTGGCCATCTGGATGTCTTCTTTGGAGAGGTGTCTATTCATGTCTCTTGCCCATGTCTTCACTGGATTATTTGGTTTTTGGGTGTTGAGTTTGATAAGTTCTCTATAGATTTTGGATGCCAATCCTTTATCTGATATGTCGTTTTCAAATATCTTCTCCCTTTTCATCGGTTGCCTTTTACTTTTGCTGATTGTTTCCTTTGCTGTGCAGAAGCATTTTTTTTTTCTGGTTGAATCTTTTGTGTAGCATTTATTTATTTATTTTTAAATAGTTTATTGTCAAATTGGTTTCCATATAACACCCAGTGCTCATCCGCACAAGCGCCCTCCTCCATACCCATCACCCCGCTTCCCCTCCCCCCACCCCATCTGTCCTCAGTTTGTTCTAGGCATTCAAGAGTCTCTCATGGTTTGCCTCCCTCCATCTCCCCCATTAGTTTCCCCTACTTCTCCCCCATCGTCCTTCGTTAAGTTCCTCCCAATCCTCCTATACGTGCAAACATACGGTATCTGTCTTCTGCCTGGCTTATTTCGCTCAACATAACACCCTCGAGTTCCATCTATGTTGCTACACATGGCCAGATTTCATTCTTTCTCATTGCCATGTAGTATTCCATTGTATAGATAAACCACATCTTCTTGATCCGTTCGTCAGTTGATGGACACTTAGGCTCTTTTCAGGTTTTGGCTATTGTTGAGAGTGCTACTATGAACATTGGAGTACATTTGCCCCTATGCATCAGCACTCCTCTATCCCTTGGGTAAATTCCTAGCAGTACTATTGCTGGGTCATAGGGTAGTTCTATTGTTAATTTTTTGAGGAACCTCCACACTGTTTTCCAGAGGGGCTGCACCAGTTTACATTACCACCAACAGTGTAGGAGGGTGCCCGTTTCTCCACATCCTCGCCAGCATCTAGAGTCCTTTGATTTGCTCATTTTCGCCACTCTGACCGGCATGAGGTGGTATCTCAATGTGGTTTTGATTTGTAGTTCCCTGATGAGGAGGGACGCTGAGCATCGTTTCATGTGTCTGTTGGCCATCTGGATGTCCTCTTTGAAGTGTCTGTTCATATCTTCTGCCCATTTCTTCACTGGATTGTTTGGATTTTTTTGGGTGTGGAGTTTGGTGAGTTCCTTATAGATTTTGGATTCTAGCCCTTTATCTGATATGTCATTTGCAACTATGTTTTCCCATTCCATAGGTTGCCTATTAGTTTTACGGATTGTTTCCTTTGCCGTCCAGGAGCTTTTAATCTTGATGAGGTCCTAATAGATCATTTTTGCTCTTGAGTCCCATGCCTTTGGGGATGTGTCAAGTAAGAAATTGCTGCGCTTGAGGTCAAGGAGTTTGCTTCCTGCTTTCTCCTCTATTGTTTTGATGGTTTCCTTTCCCACATTCAGGTCCTTTATCCATTTTGAGTTTATTTTTGTGTATGGTGTGGGAAAATGATCTAGTTTCATTCTTCCACATGTTGCTGTCCAGTTCTCCTATCACCATCTGTTAAAGAGGCTGTCTTTTTTCCAATGGATACTTGAAGAGACTGTTTTTATTCATTGGATATTCTTTCCTGCTTTGTCAAAGATTAGTTGGCCATAGGTTTCTGGGTTCATTTCTGAGTTCTCTATTCTGTTCCATTGATCTGAGTGTCTGTTTTGGTGTCAGTGCCGTATTATCTTGATGATTCGAGCTTTGTAAGACATCTTCAAGTCCAGAATTGTGATGCCTCCAGCTTTGGTTTTCTTTTTCAAGATTGCTTTGGCTATTTGGGGTCTTTTCTGTTTCCATACAGATTTTATGATTGTTTGCTCTAGCTCTGTGAAAATGTTGGTGTTATTTTGGTAGGTATTGCATTGAATATGTAGATTGCTTTGGGTAGTATTGACATTTGAATACCATTTGTTCTTCCTGTCCAGGAGCATGGGATATTTTTCCTTTTTTTTTTTTTTTTGTTGTTGTTGTCTTCTTCAATTTCTTTCATAAGCTTACCATAGTTTTCAGTGTATCAATTTTTCACCTCTTTCGTTGGATTTATTCCTAGGTATTTTATGGGTTTTGTGCAATTGTAAATGGAATCGATTCCTTGATTCCTCTTTCTGTTGCTTCATTATTGGTATACAGGAATACAATGGATTTCTGTGCATTGGTGTTATATCCTGTGACCTTGCTGAATTCATGGATCAGTTCTAGCTGTTTTTTGGTGGAATATTTTGGGTTTTCCATATAGGTATCATGTCATCTGAGAAAAGTGAATGTCTGACCTCCTCCTGGCCGATTTGGATGCCTTTTATTCCTTTGTGTTGTCTGATTGCTGAGGCTAACACTTCCCAATACTATGTTGAATAACAGTGGTGAGAGTTGACATCCCTGTCTTGTTCCCGACCTTAGGAGGAAAGTTCTCAGTTTTTCCCCATTGAGGATAATAGTAGCTGTGGATCTTTCATATACGGCTTTTATGATTTTGAGGTATGATCCTTCTATCCCTACTTTATTGAGGGCTTTTATCAAGAAAGGATGCTGTATTTTGTCAAATGCTTTCTCTGCATCTATTGAGAGGATCATGTGGTCCTTTCCTTTATTGATATGATGTATCACACTGATTGTTTTGCGGATATTGAACCAGCCCTGCATCCCAGGTATAAATCCCACTTGGTCACGGTGAACAATTTTTTAAATGTATTGTTGGATCCGGTTGGCTAGTATCTTGTGGAGGACTTTTGCATCCATGTTCATTATGGAAATTGGTCTATAGTTCCCATTTTTTAGTGGGGTCTTTGTCTGGTTTTTGAATCCAGGTAATCCTAGCTCCATAGAAAGATTCTGGAAATTTTCTTTCCATTTGTATTATTTGGAACAGCTTCAACAGAATAGGTGTTAACTCTTCTTTAAATGTTTGGTAGAATTCCCCTGGAAAGCCATCTGGCCCTGGACTCTTGTTTTTTGGGAGATTTTTGATTACTAATTCTATTTCTTTACCGGTTATAGGTCTGTTCAAATTTTCTATTTCTTCCTGTTTCCGTTTGTAGTTTATATGTTTCTAGGAACTGTCCATTTTTTCCAGATTGCCCATGTTATTGATGTATAAACTCGCTCATAATATTCTCTTATTATTGTTCGTATTTCTTCTGTGTTGTTTGTGATCTCTCCTCTTTCATTCTTGATTTTATTTATTTGGGTCCTTTCCTTTTTCTTTTTGATCAAACTGGCTAGGGGGTTATCAATTGTGTCAATTCCTTCAAAGAACCAGATTCTTTGTTCTGGTTTACTCGTTTTTCCCCCAGTAACATTGATTTCTGCTCTAATCCTTATTATTTTCTATCTTCTGCTGGTTTGGGGTTTTATTTGCTGTTATTTTTCCAGCTCGTTAAGGTGTAAGTTTAGGTTGTGTATCTGAGACCTTTCTTCCTTCTTTAGGAAGGCCTGTATTGATACATACTTCCCTCTTATGACCACCTTTGTTGTGTCCTAGAGGTTTGGGGCTGTGGTGTTATCATTTTCATTGGCTTCTATGTACTTTAAAATTTTCTCTTTAACTTCTTGGTTAGCCCATTCATTCTTTAGGAGGATGATCTTTGGTCTCCAAGTATTTGTCATCTTTCCACATTTTTTCTTGTGGTTGATTTGAGTTTCAAGCATTGTGGTTTGAAAATGTCCACGGTATGATCTCGATCTTTTTGTACTTATTGAGGGCTGAGTTATGTCCCAGTACGTGATCTATTCTGGAGAACATTCCATCTGCACTGGAGAAGAATATGTATTCTTCTGCTTTAGGATGAAATGTTCCGAATATATCTGTTAAGTCCATCTGGTCCAGCATGTCATACAAAGCCATTGTTTCCTTGTTGATTTTCTGTTTAGATGATATGTCTGTTGCTGTAAGTGGGGTGTTGAAGTTCTCTACTTGGTATTATTAGCTATGAGTTTCTTCATGTTTGTGATTAATTGAATTATACATTTGGGTTCCTCCACATTTTGAGGTTAAATGTTTACAATTGTTAGATTTTCTTGATGGATAAACCCCTTAATTATAATACAATACCCTTCTTCAACGCTTGTTATAGAGTTTATCTTAAAGTCTAGACTGTCTGATATAAGTATGGCTACTCTGGCTTACTTTTGGTGACCATTAGCATGATAGATCGTTCTCCATCCCTTTACTTTCAATCTGAAGATGTCTTTGGTCT
The DNA here is from genome assembly GCF_003009895.1 of Hyaena hyaena. Classification (NCBI taxonomy): domain Eukaryota; kingdom Metazoa; phylum Chordata; class Mammalia; order Carnivora; family Hyaenidae; genus Hyaena; species Hyaena hyaena. The sequence continues at coordinate 109,579 of NW_024081799.1, read as the reverse complement.
AAAGTGGGTCTCTTGTAGATAGATGAATCTTGTTTTTTCATCCATTCTGTTACCCTATGTTTTTTATTGGAGTATTTAGTCCACTGACATTTAGAGTGAGTATTGCAAGATATGAATTTATTGCTATTCTGTTGCCTGGAGAGTTGGAGTTTCTGGTGGTGTTCTCTGGTCCTTTCTAATCTTTGTGTTTGGTTGTTTCCCCCCCTCCATCATTTCTCCCCTCAGAGTCCCCCTTAAAATTTTTGCAGGGCTGGTTTACTTATCATGAACTTTAATTTTTATTTGTCTGGGAGACTTTTTATCTCTCTTTCTAGTTTGAATGACAGCCTTGCTTGATAAAGAATTATTGGCTGCATGATTTTCTGATTAAGTACATTGCATATATCCTGCCACTCCTTTCTGGTCTCCCAAGTTTCTGTGGATATGTGTTCTGTAAACCTGATCTGCCTTCCCTTGTAGGTTAAGAACTTTTTTCCCCTTGCTGCTTTCATGATTCTTTCCTTGCCTGAGTATTTTGTGAACTTGACTATGATATGCCTTATTGATGATCGGTTTTTGTTGAATCTAATGGGAGTCCTCTGTGCTTCCTGGAATTTGATGTCTGTGTCTTTCCCCAGGTTAGGAAAGTTTTCTACTATGATTTACTCACATAATCTTTCTACCTTTTCTTCTCTCTTTATATTCTGGGACCCGTATGATTTTGAGTTTGTTCCTAATGGTTTCTTTAATTCTTAAATTGTGCTCTTTTACATTAGTCTCCCTCTTTTTTTCTGCTTCATTGTTCTCCATAAGTTTGTTCTCTGTATCACTGATTCGCTGCTCTACCTCCCATCCGTGCCACTTGGCACCATTCAAGGTTGCAGCTCAGTTGTAGCATGTTTTATTTCATACTGACTAGCTTTTATTTTTGCAGGAAGGCGTTCTAATGTGGTTTGAACCCAAGCTAGTGTTCTTATTAAGGTGATTCTAAATTCTGGTTCAGACATCTTGCTTGTATCTGTGTTGATTAAGTCCCTGGCTGTCATTTCTTCCTGTTCTTTCTTTTGGGGTGGATTCCTTTGTTTCGTTATTTTGAAGGAAGAAAAGGAATTAATATGGAAAAATTTAAAAATTAAAAGCAACACAAAGAGGTCAAATCAAGGATGCTAGATCTTAGGTGTGTTCTGGTCTCGTTATTGCAAGGAGCTTGATAGATTAGAGAAAAAAGGAAGATAAGAAAAGAAAGAAGAAGAGAAAATGTTTGAAAATTTGAAAAAATGAATACAATTAAATAAAATTAAAAAATGATGGACGTAAAAAAATAGAATCTGAAAATTTTACAAAAAGTCAAAAAACATAGCAGAGATTTTTCCTTAATTTTTTATTAAAGAAAAATATTTTTAATAGGAACGGAAAATAAAAATAATTTTTTTCTTTCTGTATTCAAGAATAAGAAAAGAACCCCAATGTTCATAGCAGCACTCTCCACAATAGCTAAAACATGGAAAGAGCCTAAGTGTCCATCAACAGATGAATGGATCAAGAAGATGTGGTTTATCTATACGATGGAATACTACATGGCAATGAGAAACAATGAAATCTGGCCATGTGTAGCAACATGGATGGACCTTGAGGGTGTTATGCTGAGCGAAATAAGTCAGGCAGAGAAGGACAAATATCATATGTTTGCACGTATAGGAGGATTAGGAGGAACTTGACGGAGGACCAAGGGGGAGAAGAAGGGGGGAAATGGTGGGGGAAAGGGAGAGAGGCAAACCATGAGAGACTCTTGAATGCTGACAAAAACTGAGGACTGATGGATGTGGGGGGGAGGGGGGATGGGCATGGAGGAGGACACTTGTGGGGATGAGCACTGAGTGTTATGTGGAAACTAATTTGACAAACTATTTGTAAAAAAAAAAAAAAAAGAATAAGAAAAGAAAAAAATTGAATAGCTGGACCAGCAAACAAACTGAAGTACAACGGAAATTCCATCACTTTTCCCTAGAAGTCGAACTATGAAGCACTTTATAGTCCCTAAACTAAGCAGGCAGAGAGACTAGCGGTGTTCCTGAAAAGCAAAGTTGTCCCAGTTGGGCGGGGCTTAGTGTAACGGCTCTTTTCTCCACTAGATGCCGCTGCTTAGCTTACTGGGGTGGATTGTGGTGCCTGTAGGTGTGTATGCACATGCGTGGGAGGGGTGAAAATGGCGTCGCCCAGCTACCCAGTCTCTAGTATCAGAACACTGTGCTCTCCCCGACCAGCAATCATGCACCCCCACTTTGCCTCCCTTTTCCATCCACTCCTAATTTTTACACTGTGACCAAGTCGTCGGGTTGCCAGGCAGAACCTCCCTCCTGAGTTTTATCTCAGATATGGCTGTGTTTCCCATCCCCTCATTTCAGAGGGATTGCAGCTTTGACCCACTCAGTCTTTCTGGGGAGCACTGAGCAATGGCCAGGTGGTGGCCCATCTGCAGGAATATTTGGGGGACAGCATTGCTGCCAATGCCCAGAGATTGTGGCTGGGTGCCAGTGCACACCAGAAAAATTTCATGTGGTCATGTAGCAGCGATTCAGGGATTATGGAAAATCACAACACACATCTGAAGCTAAGCTTCCCCCTTAACGTCCCTGTTCCAGCACCAGCGTATATGTTTGTTCTCTGGAGTATGCTGGGACTTTTGCCTCTGGGGAAGTCATACAGCCTTTACCAAATGTCCTCCCAACAGGGGAATTGCTTCTCCCCATGTGGCCTGAGGACCTGAGGACCTCACTGTCTACTCCTGGGGATTTGCCCTTCCCACCAGAGCACCACCAGGTAATGATCTTCAGACTTTCAGACTCTGCACTCCCCCTGTTTATAGAGTCTTAGTGGAATTTAAACGTCCCCTTTCTCCTTTCTCCCTGTTTTGTTCACTCTCTTATGTACACTTTCTTTTCTCTCCAGCTGCATTCTGGCCGGGGGGATGCTTTCCATACTCTCCTTCCATCTCCGTCCTCTCTCTGCAAGCAAACACAACTTTCTACCTTCTGTGGCTTTCTCCCCCAGTTCACCTCTCCATGCCTTGTACCTGCTGAGTTCTCAGGTTCAGGTTGTGCACATTTTTGTGTTAATCTTCAAATCAGTTTTCTATGTGTGCAGGATAGCATTGATCTGGCTGTATTTCGGGGATGAGAGACACAAGAAAAACTTCCATGCTGTTCTGCCATCTTGGCCCCTTCCTCCTACATAGTATTGTTTTAAAATATCTTTTCTATTATTCCTATGATTTCTGTTTTGAGAGAAAGATATCAACACGTGGCCTTCAAGGTCTTTTTGCAAAGGTAAAAATCAATAAAATTTATTCTAACCATCTGAAAGAAAAAAGAAGCAACACATCCCCCATAACCCCAGCAATCAGAAACATTCAAGGTTAACAATAAACCAGAGAGCTGTTTTTTTAATATATCAAAGTATAAGAGAAGCTAGACAAAATTAAGTGGAATGATATTACATATACTGTTTTTAAATTATTTTCACATTTATTTTATATGAACTTCAGTGGAAGAAAAAGCAACTAATAAAATTGAAGAGCTGAACTAAACAATATATTCATGCAACCCAAGAACTTTTAACAATTAAAAGATCTAATATTAAAATAACTAAATTGCAAAAAGCAGTTAAAATGCTCAGAGAGTTCCTGGCTGGCTCAGTCGGAGGAGAGTGTGACTATTGATCTCAGGATTGTGGGTTCAATTTCTCTCCCCAATAATGTTATACATATTGCCTCATCCTCCTGGGTGATTCTCATCAAGATGCAGTAACAGACACCACATTTAACCTCTCTTTTGCAACAACATGTCTCGAGACATTGGAAATCAGTCAGGAAGGGATTAAGATCCTTCATGGGAAACTAATAAGGTGACCTCTATCACTTCCCCAGCTTACTGCCTTTTGAAAGTTTCTAGGCTGATGTTGAGGGAGGAAAAACTTAGGTATGGTTTGGCAGTCTCCATGAAGTGAATAGACAGAGTTGGGACCTTAGGGAGACCAAGGGAACTAGAGTTTGTAGGGAAGAATACCAAAGAGGGGAGAGCTTCACAGTGAACATTCTAAAATCTACAAATCATCTCTCTGAGTACACCACTGGGTATTTATCAGCCCATGTCTGTGAGAAAATATTTGAGGATGGAGGAAGACTCACTCAAAAGTATTAGAGGGAACAATTGTTGGAGCCCAGATAGGGCCAGAAATAGTGTCTGCTCCCACCAAGCAGAGTGAGAAGCATCAAAACTCACAAAGGATTAGCTAGAGAGTACTCAGAAGACTTTTGCATCAGTAGGCATAAAAAGTTAACCCTAGTTTAAGTGCTGCTCTGGCCCTATATAACAAATCTTCAAAATAGGATAGCAAAAGATCAAACCAATTCCAAGTAACTTAACCATGCTCAGAACAAAGTGCAAGAGTACTTACAAGAATACAGAAACATTCAGCACCCAATGTGGTAAAACACAAAATGTCTAGTATAGAATAACACATTACCATGTATGCAAAGAAGCTGGAATATAACAACCATAAAGTGGAAAAAATATATTTCGAATTGACTCAGAATTAACACAGCAAATATAATTAATAGACTATAAGTTTGAAATGGACATTAACACTGTATTCCATGTGTTCAAGAACCCAGAAGAAAGATTGAACATATTTAAAAAAAGAAAAATATAAAACAGCATTCCAAATTAGGCATCTAGAGAGGGATTAGAAGATGAAACAATGCCTAATATGAAAAATACACTGAATGGCATTAATGGCATATTAAACATTGTACACAGAAGAAAAAATTAGTGAACTTGAAGACATAGCAACAGAAAGAGGTTTATATAAAACACAAACCTTTAAAGTACAGAGGATCAGTGAGTTGTGGAATATAGTCAAGTGACCTGATCTGTACATAACTGAAGTATCTGGGGAGAAGAAATGGTATAGAAAAAATATTGCAAGAAATAGTTGATGATGGGTCTTTGAAATGAAGTAAGCTTACCCTAATAAAAGACAAATCATGTAAAAAGAAAGACAAAGAATTGAGAGAATAACTGAAACATTTCCAAAGTTAGTGAAAAATGTCAACAGACCTACGGAGTTCTCAAAAACTGAAGCACAAGAAATTCTTTTTAATTACCAAAGATTATTATAACTAACTTGGCTAAACCAAAAATAATGAGAAAATCTTAAGAGCGGTCAAAGAAAATGACACATTGTGTACTAAGGAACAAAGATAAGGATGACAGAAGATTTATTTTTGGAAGTGATGCAAGTAAAAAGGCAATGAAGGAATATATGTAAATTACTGAAAGACAAAACTACCAACCCTAGGCCTCTATCCAACAAAGCTATGTTTCAAAAGCAGAGATGAAGCACTTTTTTCATGCATACACAATTGAACAAATTTATCAGCAACAGACCTACACTATAAAAAAATGTTAAAGGAATTCTTTTGAGCAGAAGGAATATGATGCAAGGTAGAAATCTGGATTCACACAAAGGAACGAACACCATGAGGAATGGTCACGGCATGGGTAAACATAAGGAGTTGTTTCATATTATTTAAACCTCTTAAACGACAAGTAGCTGCTTAAAGTAAAAGTAATATGAACATGGAATGGTTTTTACAGAAGTACAATGTATCTGGACAAAGCACAAAGCTTGGAAAGGAGAAATGGAAGGATACTATTTTACAGCTCTTATACATTACGTGAAATGGTATCCTATCACTTGAAAGAAGACTGTGATAAGTTAAAGATACATATCGTAAACTCTAAAGCTACCACTAAAATAACAAGACAAGGAGCTATAACTAATAAAGCACTAAAGGAGATAAAATGTAATGCCTAAAAATGCACAAGTATGCAGGAAGGAATATCCAATGGGAAAAAGTCTCTTCTACAAATGACATTGGGAAAACTGGACACTACATGCAAAAGAATGAAACTAGACCACTTTCTTACACCACACACAAAAATAAACTCAAAATGGATTAAAGACCTAAATGTCAGACCGAAACCATAAAGATCCTAGAGGAGAGCACAGGCAGTAGTGTCTCTGACATCAGCCATACCAATATTTTTCTAGATATGTCTCCTGAGGCAAGGGGAATAAAAGCAAATAGAAACTCTTGGGACTGCGTTAAAATGAAAAGCTCCTGCACAGCAAAGGACACAATCAAGAAAACTAAAAGGCAACCTACTAAATGGGACAAGATATGTAAAGAACTTCTACAACTCAACACCCAAAACACAAACAACCCCATTTAAAAATGAGCCGAAGATAATGAGCACACATTTCTCTAAAGACATCCAGTTGGCCAATAGACACATGAAAAGATACTCAGTATCACTCATCACCAGGGAAAGGCAAATCAAAACCACAATGAGATATTGCCTCACACCTGTTGGAATGGCTGAAATCAGGAAGACAAGAAACAATTGTGGGTGAGGATGTGGAGAGAAAGGAGCACTCATGCACTGTTGGTGAGAATGTAAACTTGGTGCAGCCACTGTGGGAAACAGTACAAGGTTCCTTAGGAAGTTAAAAATAGAACTATCCAATGATCCAGTAACCACTCTACTGGGTATTTACTCAACAAAGAGTAAAACCATAAGCCAAAAGGATACATGCACCCCTATGTTTATAGCAGTATTGTTTACATTAGCCAACTTATTGAAGTAGCCCAAGTATCCATCAACAGATGAGTGGATAAAGAAGATGTGCTATATATACAGTGCAATATTATTCAGTCACAAAGAATGAAATCTTGCCATGGCCTGGATGGAGCTAGAGAGCATGATGTTAAGTGAAATAAGTTAGTCATACGAAGACAAATTCCATATGATTTTCCTCATAAGTGGAATTTAATTGAAAAAACAAACAAGCAAAGGAAAATAGAGAGGGAGACAGTGTGCACAAGAAATAGACTCCTAACTATAGAGAACTTATGGTGACCAGATGGGAGGTGGGGAGGGGCATAGATGAAATGGGTAATGGGACTAAGGAGTGCACCTGCCAAGATGAACACCAGGTGTTGTATGGAGGTGCTGAATCACTATACTGTACACCTGACACCAGTGTAACACTGAATATTAACTACACTGGAATTAAAATCAAATTAATATTTAAAAAATAAAAATGAAGTTTAAGGCTAAAGGATGCAGAATAAGAGGGAAAGGGAGGCAGAGAATAAATGGGAAAATAAAAAATAGCAATAGAAACAACTTAATAATCACATTAAAAATCATCTGGAAAGCAGGCAAAAGATACAGGGGATTCTTTTAAACTTCTCTGCACTTCTTTTGCAAGTTTTTTATGAATCTCTAAGTATTTGAAAATAAAAAGTTTTAAAGAGTTTTATTTAAAAGTTAATTTAAGCATTTCAATTAAAAGGCAAAGGTTGTCAGATTTGATTTAAAAACAACAGAATGAAAACAAAAATAGAGCATACCAATGTCTTGTTGCTTTGAATATTGCTCCACAAAAATCAGAAGCCAAACTGATCATTTACACAATTGGATTTTTCTGCTCTGATTGTTAAGAAATCTTTCAATCTGAGGATTTATGTTAGGAAAAATTTTCCATCTTATATCTGAGAACATTTTTATTGTTCCATTTATTGATTTCTCTACTCCACATCCATTCTTAGTGAATCCTTGCACTCGAGGTAGATCTTCGTTATAACTAGCATAATATTTGTCTAATTTGTCTCCATTTGTGGGATTACCTCAAGACTTCCTCCATGTCAGGAACTGGGTTTTCAATTTTTTGTTGCTTCCAATTTAATTTTTATTCTGTAATGTTTCACAATCTATTTCCTTAGCAAGATGCCTCTTCATCTCTTTTGACTGCTTTCTCACTTTGTCCTTTGTTTTATTGACTCTATGGACTTCCCAAACCCTTCCATAGCAATAGCTTTTGAGACATTAGTTGAAATCCTATAGAATCTGCAGAATAAAGATATCGTATATTTATTTTATCTTTTCATTGGCTATTAAATTAAATGAAGAGCAAAATGTAATTTTTGAGTCCAGTACATTCTTCTTCTTAGGGGCCCTTTTATTTTAAAAGTAAGAAATAAAATACAATGTGTCTCCCTGGGGAATTGTGGGAGTCTTATCTTTATGCAGTAACCTAAGATTCTCCACGGGAATAAAATTAAAGCAGAGCTAAGGGGGCTGTGATTCCAAATAACCAAAAGGTACACAAAATGTTTTCAAAGATAGTGATCAGAATTACTAACACCAGTAATAGAATAACATGGAAAAGAATAGGGATGCCTGATTGGCCCAGCCAGTAAAGCGGTGGACTTCAGCTCAGGTCATGATCTCACAGTTCACAAATTCAAGCCCCACATCGGGGTCTGTGCGGACAGTTCAGAGCCTGGATCCTGCTTCAGATTCTGTGTCTACATCTCTCTCTATCCCTCCCCTCTCCCCTGCTCTCCTCTCTCATCATCTCTCTCAAAAATAAACATTAAAAAATTTTTTTAATGGAGAAGAATCGTGTGATGTGGTTTGTAGAAATTTACAATTTGTACTTTCTGATCTTATATTTGAAATATTGCACAACCATTCCTGACCCATAAAAGGCCAGACACACGACCTCTCTCCATCCTTCATATTCTCCCAGTACATGATATTCAAGATTTCTGGACGATTGCTGTATTAATAATAGTGAGAATATTATTAAAAAGTCAAACTGAGTCTGCCTGACACATATGACATATGGCTCAAAGATCTTCTTGTGACTCCTTCCCTCACTGAGTACTTCCCAACCACCGTGAATAACTAACTCCTCCCTCTATCTACCTTCCTATATGTACACACACACACACACACACACACACACACACACACACACACACCAATCTCCATTTCTTAGGGTCTTCTAATTAATATCTGATGTCCCTTATTACTATCTAAAATTTCTTTTTTATGTTTATTTATTTATTTTTAGAGAGATAGAGAGAGAGAGAACATGGGATAGGGGTAGAGAGTGAGTGGGGGGTGAGAGAATCCCAAGCAGGCTTTCTGCTGTCATCTCAGAGCCTGACAGAGGGAGGAGGGAGTCGACTGTACCCAAACCATGAGATCATGACCCAAACTGAAACCCAGAACTGGAGGCTTAACCAACTGAGCTAAGCAGGTAACCCTATCTGAAATTTCTTGTACTTGTATTTGTTTACTTGTCTGTGAGTTACCTCTGCCCCAAAGAAGACATCTTGTCTGCCTTGTTTGCTACCCTACCCCTGATCCCCAGCATTTTGGATAATACATGGCTCAGAGTGAGTGCTCATTAAATACTCTATATTTAAATGTTTTGCTGATCAAATAGTTTCATAGTTAAGTAGAGATGAGAGCTACCTATTTGTTTCTTAGCTGGGGATCTTCCTGTCAATTAGAAACCTTCAGAATATAGAGATGTTTCTTTGCCCTGGAAGCCAGACAGAGCATAAGATTGTGGGAAATAGCTGGCTCAGCCATCAGGTTGAACCCAAAGACGATGTTTCTTTCCAGGCCTGAAAATCGACGGACACTGTCCAACACTATGTGATTGCCCATGATATCTGATGCATCTTTGATCTGTACTAACAGATCAGATTCCTTATCGAGCTCAGATATTCTTCTTTTCCTCATTGCTCTTAGAAGCTTATCTTTATATATTTCCACTTCACTTGCTATGCTGCAAAGCACGGCAATGTCCTTGGGAGAATAACCATTCCTCAAGAGAAAGTGGCATTTATTTGCTACTTGAACCACCATATTTTCCAAGTCCAAGGACTCTATAACCTCCACATTTCCTGGAATACCCTGAGCCCATTCACCTTCATGAACCATCTCCAGCGATCCAGAGGGGACGTTGCGTGGACGATTTTCTCTGACTTTCTGCATTACTTCTTGTAGGTAGTTGGCTATTGGATCTGCATTACGGATCACTCTGGTGAGCTCTTCTCTTGGATACTGGGCTGTGAGAGCAGGAAGGCCACTGGTGCTCAAGTGGGTAGTCTGAAAGTAGTCTAGAAAGATCCAGAGAATTCCTGGGCAATCCTTTTCCCTCTGAGTGATGTTTTTTGCCTTTTCATACCAGTCTCCATCTTCATCGCGAAAATTCTGAGCTTCGTCAATGATGATGTGCTGAATTTTTTTGAAGTCATTTTGCATGAAGGCTTTCCGGGTCACTGCCTGGCAGATTTGTCTCTGGCTGAAAATGTAGAGAAACACAGTCAAGTTATCCCACTCAAACAAAGGAAGCCAATTCTACCCTTAAACTCTTCTGGACCTAGTCGATACAATATGACTTTCCCCATGTGAACTTAAAGCCAAACCAGTTAAAGTTATTGAAATAAAGAAAATGAATATAGTTAGGCTGCATACCTCACAAAATTCTTCAGAGGCTGATTTTCACAGATGTAAAGAATATCATCTGGTTGACAGTGAAACACATTCCTGATCTTCTCCATTATCCTAAGAGCCAGGATGGTCTTCCCTGATCCAGGTAAGCCATGAACAAACAGCTCTCTGGTCTTGTGAATGTTCGTTGAAAGCAACTTATACTGTTTCTCTGTGAGTAGGCTCAAAACCTCAGAGCCCAGCTCTTCACTTAAGAAAGAGCGGAATCCGAGCAAGACTATCACAAGGGAACGTAACAGAGCTTCCATGTGCTGGATAGTCAGAAGGTTATAGGACTCAGGGTAAATTTGCAAATCCGAATCATGAAGAGTCGTTGCTGTATTATCAGGATTCAGCAGGAAGATCAAGGGAGTGACGCACAATTTCCCAGTGTAGCCACCTGTGTTCACCAGCTTCTGCTTTAAGGTACGGGCGACCATCCTAGAATAGCCCTTCCAGCTTGCATCCCACTCACTGAGAATGGTGTAGAGGAGTGGGATGTTGTTCTGGGAAAGGAGAAGAGCATCGCAGATGACTCCCTGCTTCTCTGGCAGACCCAAGTCCACGGCCCAGCTTCGAGAGAATATCAATATTCCTTGAGAGAAAGGGCGCATTTCCTTATTGATTAAGTTTCTGAGTCCTCTGTGTGTTGAGAACAGCTCCTTGTAAAGACTTTCTGGTGTATACACCACTCTGTCTGGTAATACTAAACAGGAAAAGAATTGGAATAAATTGGAGACTCCCCAGACAAGCTAGAATCATCATTACACGTAATAGATTCAATCCACATTTGGGCCCAACTGTGTGTCAGAACGAGGACGCATTAGTAATAAAAGAGATAAAACAATTGCCAGTCCAATGGAGATGATAAGTGACTGGCATAACAGAGGCAAACAATAATTACAGAAAGTGGTTAATGCAATGGGCAAGAAGTGTATAGAGCATGATGCAATCAACAAGCAGAGGTAGCCCTCAGGAGAAAAGAAAATGTGAAAGTCTTTCTGAAGAAGGAGATATCAGAGGTGCTTCTTAAGGGATGGCTGTTAGTTAGCCCTCTGAAGGATGCGAGAAGCTAGAGATAGGCAAAAGGGGACTCCTGAGTAAAAGCACGAGACAAGAAACAGCAAGGGCCATGCAAGCACCTCCAAGAAGTTTTTTGCTGTGAAGTCTAAAGTGAAAGGCAAAAGGAGGAAACGAGAATGGAGAAGAAGGCATTATGGTGCCATTCTAGCACCTGCAAGGCTGACTAGGGTTAACAATACTGTGTAATATACCTGAAAGTTGGTAAATGTCCTCAACACACACACACACACACACCAGCTCAGGTGGTGGAGCATGCAACTTTTGATCTTGGGGTGTGAGTTTGAGCCCTGTGTGGTGTATAGAGATACTTTAAAAAATAAAAGCCTTTTTTTATAAAGAAAAAAAAAACTGTGCTGTACCCCTTATATATATATGATTTATATGCCAATTATGTCTCCATAAATCAGGAAAAAACACCTGTCAAAGGTTATAAACTATATGAGGTGTCCTCTATGACATTCTGCCAAAGGCAAAATTATAGTTATGGAAAATAGATCAATGGCTTCTAGGAGTTAGGGATTGGAGATCTTTGACCCCAAAGGGACAGAACAAACGGGCTTTTTGTGTGTGATGGAATTATTCTGTATCTTTACCCTGGTGGCGGTTACATGAATCTATACCTTTAAAACCACTTAAAAATTTTTAAACAAAAAAAAGCCCATTTTACATACATAAATTTTAAGAATTAATAATTATAAGTGCTCTTTTTAAAAGAGAGTTGGCTGTTTTATATGTATATAAAGCCTTCTTAAATCTTTTAGCATCAGAAGCCCAAATCAGCACTCTAACCAAATCTATGAACTTCTCCCCAGAAAACTAATACACACAAAATTTGAATTTTAAATCAGGGTAGAAGGAAGAGACAAGGATGAATCCAGATTTCTGTGATTGGCTGGGTGGAGGATGGACTCTCCAAATCACAGAGACAATGTGGAAGAAATGGCAGAAAAAGAATACTTACTACAGATTCATATGCAAAATATACAGAACAAATAGAAGATTGTCAGAATGGAAGACTGATTTTGGAAATGCTCAGTTTGGGGTACTGTGGTACATCGAGTGTCCAGCAAGTAACTTGGACACACCAGTACCGTTTGTCGGGGCTCAGACAAATACTAAAGCCATTTTCTATACAAGTGGACTGAACTAATGGCTCCTTCTCCTCCTATTTTAATGTAATATCATTTTGGAATTATTGACCAGTGATTTCAACCAAGTAAAGAGATAATGTATAACTATAGGAAAGATTAGTGCGAAACTACCTTTGTTTTTGCATTAATAAGATTATTAAGTAAAACGTTTGGAAATGGCATAATGTATATTTTAAGGCTAAGAGCTTTCCTAAATTCCAGCAATTAACAATCAGAAATTATTATCATATAAAGATCTCCTTCTAGGAAAAAATTTAAAAATTTTAATTCTAGTGTGGTTAGCATATAGTGTTACACTAGTTTTGGGTGTGCAATACAGTGATTTCACAATTATATACATTACTCAGTGCTCATCATGGTTAGCCTCATCACCTATCCCACCCATCCCCCACCCCCTCCCCTCTCATAGCCATCAGTTTGTTATTTAGAGTTCAGAGTCTGTTTTTTGGTTTGTCTCTTTTATCTTTGTTTGTTTTGTTTCTTAAATTCCACATAGGAGTAAAATTATATGGTATTTGTCTTTGTCCAGCTGACTTATTCTAGGAATAAAATTTGACATATATAAGAACAATACAGATAAAACTGAAACAATTGAAAGATGTATCATATTTCACTGATTATAAGTGTACTTTAATACCTCTGAAATCAAGGTACATCTTCTAATTTAATTGGCAATATTTTCTTTTTTTAGTGGTAAATTAAATCATAATGCAATATTGTTTCCTTGGGTTTGATGAAATATAGTAAAAGAAGACTTTAACAAATGGCCAAACATCCCATGTTCACCTATGAGAAAATTCACTGTGTGAAAATGGCAATTCTTCCCAAAGTAATTTATCAATTTCATGTGGTTGCCATCAAAATAATGTCCATGTTTCCTTTACTTTTAGGTGAACAAAAACGACTCTAAGTTTCTTCTAGAAGGGAAATGCCATGATAGTACCATTTGGGGAAAGTGGATTCTGGTCTGTGTTTTGAATTACAACTTGGTAACATTCATAAAAACGTACAAGCAATTGCCACTACTTGGGATTTATCCTTAAGGAACATCACAAGATATTTTTAGAAAAATGTATATTGTAGCATTGTTGAAAATAAAAAAAAAGTTAGTTGTCATATAAAATTCCATCGAAGAAAGGACTGCTTAAACAAGCAGTAGCAGGGTAGTTTGCAAAGTTCTGTTTTTTGACCTGGGTGGTGGTTACACAGGTTTCGCTGCATAGCAATTCTTATTTTTTAAAATTTAAATTACCTTAAGTAATCTCTACACCTAGCGTGGGGATTGAACTCATGACCCCGAGATTCAGAGTTGCGCACTCCTCTGAGCCAGCCAGATGCCCCTCCCTGCATTATTATTTATTAAATTATAGCTTTGTTCCATGTACTTTCTGTATGTATAATATATTTCACAATAAAAGCAGCTAAAATTAATAACATCTATGCTTAGAAATACTATGAAACACTACACAATCAATAAAAGAATTGGGTACAACTACGAGTAATGTCATGACAAGATGTACTTACATATCACTCAGATTCAGCCTTATGCTTGCACCTATTTGTAGTACATTCACTTTCACTGCTGAATAATATTCTACTTTGTGAACATACTATAATATGAATAGTAACCTAGAGCAATCATGGGGATTTCTCGAATTTTATACATCTCCTGATGCATATGTATACATTCTTCTCTAGAAACTAGAAAAAGTTACTAACTGGTAGAGTATGCAAATGACCAAATTAGTCCAAAGAGATTAAGCCAATTTAATTCGTAGCAGCAATATACAAAAGATTCTGATTTGGGGCACTGGAGTGGCTCAGTTGGTTGAGCATCCAACCAGTGATTTCTGCAGGGTGGTGGGAATGAGCCCCACTTTGGGCTATGTGCTGAGCATGGAGCCTGCTTGGGATACTCTCTCTCTCTCTCTCTCTCTCTCTCTCTTTCTCTCTCTCTCTCTCTCCCTTTACCCTTATCCCCCCTTCATGCTCTTTCTGTATTTCTCCCTCTAGAAAAACAAAAGATTCTGATTACCCAGAACCTCTTCAACATCTGTTGTTTCAATTAAATAGTGTAAGATGGTATCTATCTGTGGTTTTGAAGTGTGTTTCGCTCATCCTGATGGCTTGAACAGTCCTTCCTAAGTTTACTGGACATGTGTGTTTCCCTTTCAGAGAAATATATCTTTAAAACTATTGTGTATTAGTTTACTAGGTGGTTTTTGCTTTTAAAAAATTATGTAAGTTCTTGATATATTCTTGATACCAATCCTTTGTCAGCTACATGGCTTTCGCAATCTCTTCAAGTTTGTCACTGAATCCTTTCTCTCTCGTTAAGGTATCTTTTGAGTAACAGAAGTTCTTAATTTTAATGTAATGAAATTTATCAATCTTTTTGTTTAAGGTAAGTACTTTTAGGTCTAGAGTAGGAAGTCCTGTCCTCCTTCAATGATGCAAAATTATTTGTGTACATCTACTAAAAGTTTGAAGGGTTTGTTTCTTACATTTAAGTCCTTAAACCTTCTGGAATTGATTTTTTATATCATATATATAGGAGCCCAGTTTTAGTTTTCATACAAATGAACAACTGACACATTCCAAAGCAACCAGACATGAATTACCTGGAAAGTAACGTTTTTGCTGTGCTTCCAGACATTCAAAGTTCTTAGGAGTGCACACGGTCCTGCTGCGGGGTGTAGTGGATGACAAACTCAATGCAAGGATCATCTCAGAAAGTCTGGGAAGATCTTAGGAAATAAGAAGTGAGAGTTCAATATGCAAAAATGCAGACCCCAGCTTAGAGCTAAGATGTGTTGTAGTCTTTGACTTTGTCTTAGAACTCAAAGCATTGGCCCACAGATCCTTGTGTATACATCCTAAGTCAACTCAGGAAAGCTTACTGATATCTTGGGCAGGATGAGGTACTGGTATGGAGCAATAGTTTTCATTCAAATTGTATTCTATTGAAACACACTTCTTGATTTTTTAGAATACTTATATTTTAAAAATATGATTAGAAGGCATAAAGGTTGAGGCGCCTGGATGGTTCAATCTGTTAAGCATCCGACTCTTGGTTTCGGCTCAGGCCATGATCTCATGGTTGTGAGATTAAGCCCCAAATTAGGCTTTGCTTTGAGCATGGAGCCTGCTTCAGATTCTCTCACTTCCTCTCTCTCTCTCTCTCTCTCTCTCTCTCTGTCTCTCCCTCTTCCCCGCTCTCTCTCTTTAAAAAAAAAAAAACATTAAAAAAAAAAAAGAAGGAATAAAGGTCAATGGTTATAGATTTCTGAGAAGACTCTGAAATGTTCTTTTTTTTGTGGAATGTTGAAGATGTTACCATTAATTTATTTTGTCTAATTTCATCTGG
Source organism: Hyaena hyaena (assembly GCF_003009895.1). NCBI lineage: Eukaryota > Metazoa > Chordata > Mammalia > Carnivora > Hyaenidae > Hyaena > Hyaena hyaena. The sequence goes on along the minus strand of NW_024081799.1, from coordinate 93,578 downwards.
AATTTCCTTTTCCAAGAGGGAAGTACGTCACCAACACTACTCTGGCTTATCATTCTTGGTGAGCAGAACATGTTGTCTCTGAAAAGGAAAAGTAGGCAAGGAGAGAGCCAGTCATGGACTGGTTGTGTTTGGGATCAGAATGGAAGAACGGCAATGAGAAAGGGATAATACTTATTCCAGGGAACAAGAATGGGAAGGCAGGGGAAAGTGACAGTTAGGTTAAAGAGGACACATATGTACATGTGAAAAAAGAATTTCCTGAATAATTAAATGAGTTCATATTTAGAAAGGTAAAGAAGAGACTTGAATATGAACACAAGAAAGGGAGTGAAAATAAAAATTGCAGGATAAGGGTCGCCTGGGTGGCTCAGTCGGTTAAGCGTCCGACTTCGGCCTAGGTCATGATCTAGCAGTTCGTGAGTTCGAGCCCCGCGTCGGGCTCTTTGCTGACAGATAGCTCAGAGCCTGGAGCCTCCTTCACATTCTATGTCTCCCTCTCACTCTGACCCTTCCCTGCTCACGCTGTCTTTCTCTCTCTCTCTCAGAAATAAATAAAACATTAAAAAAATTTTTTTTAAATATTGCAGGATCCGACAGCACCCTGCACTAACCTTTAGTAGGTCTATTAGCACATGGTAACATCTTTTTGTTGAATGCCAGTTATTCAAGATAGGCAGAGGGGGCGAAGGGCAGTGACCTACCAACTGTATCTTTCAGAAAAACAAATCTGGCAAAGTGCGATACAGAGAGTTCCTCTCTTTCTCTAGATTCTGAAATAATACCCTAGTTCTTACCGCCCCACCTCTCCCCTCCCACCCCCCAAGTGAACATTACAATACTGGATTCTGCTCCCTGACCTGGGTCGGCTTCCATCATCCAAGCTATCCATTTCTTCATGTCCAGCTGTTCCACGTGATTGTCCTTCACCTGCCAGGAACTGGGCATCTTGGAAAACACCGCACAGCAAAATTGTTCCACCTTGATTGCACAGACATATCCATGGAGGGCCCCCTGATTGTGTACTTCAAGGAATCTGACAGCATATTTTATCTCATGCTTCTGTGTACAGAAATGATGGACAGGTAGCTTCCTAATACAGGAATCTATAGAAACCTTCAAGGTGTCAGGATCTATTTTCTCCTTTTCACATCCAATGACTTGATGGGTCTCATCATCCACACCAAAAAATATATACCCTCCTTCAGTGTTTGCAAATGCAGAAACACAACTGGGGAGACTCTCGTGAAAGCACTGTGACTCCTCTGTTGAGAACATTTTAAATTCAACATGGAGGGACTTAGTAAAGTTGAGCCTTTCTAGGTACTGAAGCTGAGTTCTAGCAAATAAAGCAGCAGCTGACACCCTTATGTTATGCTCATTTCGCACACCAACCTGAATTTTATGTGGACTTAATGAACTGGAATCAGTATTCCTAAGAGTCTGAGTTTTTCCTTTGAGGAATGCCAGCGCTTCCTTAGGATCCATGACATCAGTCGCTGCTCTGTATCTGTGGTACAAATTGGAGCACAAGGTAGCGAGTCGTACACCAGAGACCTCTGCGTTCCAGGATCTCACAAAAATAAAAAAGAGTTCTCCCTGCTGCATCTCATCTAAATAGCCTTTAAAAATTGAAGGCATCTTCAGTCCTGCTCCATGGATTTCATAATTGTAGTCTTTGTTCTCAATCTCAGCCTTGACCACTCCACCACCAGAATTCAGCAGAGCACATATTGCTGTCAAGATGTTTTCCCTCTGTTTTTCCTGCAGTTCAGGATTCATTTCTTTCCTTTGCATTTCCCCAAGGATGATCTTTCCTACATTTAAGACACATTCGGCATAGTTTGTTTCCAAATCAACCTTGAGACTCATCTTCTCAGCACGTGTCCTTTACCTACCCTGAAGTATTCTCCTAAGAAACAGGAAGATAGTATTATTAGAATATGACAAGCATAGGGTTGTTGGTAATTCATTTTTTTTTGTCTTTTTTTTTTTTTTTGTTTATTTTTTTTTTTCCTTTTTTTTTTTATTCTTTTTTTTTTTTTTAATTATTTTTGTTTTTTTGTTGTTGGAGCTAAGTCTCCTGGAATCCTACTTCTATCAGAGAAATGATCCAGAAGCTATTTTGATGCTCTGATTTTAGTAACTTCACTGTAATCTCTGAGTGACAAAGTCTCTCAGAACACCTGCAGAAAACAAGAAACTGTGCAAAGATACATGAGGACTGGGGCTGTAATGCAACTTGAAAGCTTTCACTGGCAGAGGTGTCTCAGGGGTGTGCTGATGTGTATTGGTTTTGTTGATGGTCATTCGCTCACTGACACCTGGGCTATTCTTGGATTATTTTATAGCCCCATTGTGGAAGAAGCATATCTGACTGAGTTGGTAAATTGTCATTGTTGCTATGGAACAGATCCTCAAGTGTTCCCTCACCCAAGAAGTTCTCATCTCGTGAAAAATTATATATACAATATATATACATATACATATATACACATATATGTAATTTGTTCAAAACAGACAAATTATTGACTGCTGGGTTAATCCAGTTGGCAAGTTAAGGTGGGCTTTTGGCATTTCCTAAACTTCAATGACAACAGGGGATCTCAGAAGAGGTAGGGCTGAGTGAACGTGTGCAGACACAGCATCTTGGAACCACACCACATTATGGAAGGGCAGGTGTGAGGGATGCACATTTTTGCAGCTGCCAATCTTTAACTCATCTGTGGCAGCTGAGTCAAAAGGAGTGACTAGACGAACTCACACATAATAACACCGCTCTCCATCAAGAGATACTTCTCTGTGAACCAACATGTCCTGCTATCAGCTCCCCCAGCTTCCTTCCTCAAAAGCTGGTTGCAGGAAACCAAAGATAGAACCTGAAAGAGAGAAGGAAACACAATCCATACTCCAAAAGCTATAGAACACTTATGAAAGAATTTGAAGAGGACACAAAGAAATGGAAAAGTATCCAATGCTCATGGATTGGAAAAACAAACATTGTGAAAATGTCTATACTACCCAAAGTAATTTACACATTTCATGTAATCCCTATCCAAATACCAACAGCATTTTTCATAGGGCTAGGACAAAAAGTCCTAAAGTGTGTATGGAACCACAGACCCTGAATAGTCAAAGCAATCCTGAAAAAGAAAAATAAATCTGGAGGTATCCTGATTCCAGATTTTAAGCTATACTGCAAAGCTGTAGTCATGAAGACAGTATGGTACTGGCACCAAAACAGATAGATAGATCGATGGAACAGAATAGAAAACCCAGAAATGAACCCATGACTATATTGTCAACTAATCTTAGACAAAGCTGGAAAAAATATCCAATGGAAAAAAAAGACAGTCTCTTCAAGAAATGGTGTTGTTTGGGGGCGCCTGGGTGGCTTAATCGGTTGAGCGTCCGACTTTCACTTGGGTCGTGATCTCGCGGTTCGTGGGTTCGAGCCCCGCATCGGGCTCTGTGCTGACTGCCAGCTCAGAGCCTGGAGCCTGTTTCGGTCTGTGACTCCCTCTCTCTCTGACCCTCCCCTGTTCACGCTGTCTCTCTCTCTCTCTCTCCTAGAAATAAATAAAAAAATATTAAAAAAAAAAAAAAGAAATGGTGTTGGGAAAACTGGATGGCAACATGCAGAAGAATGAAACTTCGTATACCATATACAAAAATAAATTCAAAATGGATGAAAGACCTAAATGGGTTTCCTACCATCAAAATCCTAGAGCAGAACACAGGCAGCAACGTCTTTGACCACAACTGTAGCAACTTTTTACTAGACACATTGCTGGAGATAAGGGAAACAAAACCAAGTGTGAACTTCTGGGACTTCATCAAGATGAAAAGCTTCTTCATAGCAAAGGAAACAATCAACAAAACTATTTGGCAGACTACTGAATGCGATAATTAATTTTCAAATGACATATCTGATAAAGGGTTCGTACTCAAAATCTGTAAGGAACTTATCAAATCAACATCAAAAAAAAAAAAAAAACCCTGTTAAGAAATGGGCAGAAGAGATGAATAGACCTTTTTCCAAAGAAGACATGCAGATGGCTAACAGACACATGAAAACATGCTCAACGTCACTCATCATCGGGGAAATACAAATCAAAAACATGATGAGATAGCACCTCACACCTGTCAGGATGACTAAAAGTAACAAGATACAACAGGTGTTGGTGAGGATGTGGAGAAAGGGGAACCCTCTTGCACTGTTGGTAGCAATGCAAACTAGTGCAGCCACTCTGGAAAACAGTAGGGAGGTTCCTCAAGCAACAAAATATAGAACTACCTTATGATCCAGCACTTTCTCTACTAGTTATTTACCCCAAGGATAAAAAATACAGAATTGAAGGGCTACATGCACCCCGATGTTGATAGCAGCATAATCAACAATAGTGAAACTATGGAGAGAGCTCAAATGAGCTGATGAATGGATACAGAAGATGCAGTATGTATGTGTGTGTGTGTATAACACACACATATATACACACACATATATATACACACACACATATATATAATGGAGTATTACTCAGCCATCAAAAAGAATGAAATCTTGCCATTTGCAATGCCATAGATGGTGCTAGAATGTATTATGCTAAGCGAAATAAGTCAGTCAGAGAAAGACAACTACCACATGATTTAAGTCATATGTGGAATTTAAGAAACAAAACAGAAGAACATACAGGAAGGAAGAGAAAGGAGTCTGAAACCACAAGAATCTCTTAACTGTAAAGAACAAACTGAAGGTTGATGGAGGGATGTGAGTGGGACATGGGCTTGATGGGTAATGGGGATTAAGGAGGGCACTTGCTGTGATGAGCACTGGGTGTTGTATATAAGTGATGAATTCTACTCCTGAAACCAATATTGCACAGTATGCTGAACAACTATGATTTAAATTAAAAAAAAAAAAAAAAAAAGAAGTAAACACAGCCTTCTGGACTCCAGAACGACAGGTGTGGGGCCGACCTAAAGGATCACTATCCAAAATGGGAGCAAGATGGCTACAGCCCTCAGTGGATGGAGACTATACAACAGACGGGATGCTTCCTGTGTTAGTCTCCTGACGAGGTAGAGAGTTAGGGGCTGAATTAGTAAAAGGGACTTGGGGAAACATGTAAATACAAATACAAGAGAGTAACTCTAAGATTAAATAAAAATAGTATTGTAAAGCATAACCGTAACTCATTACATGGTATAGCTGTAAACAAAGTGACAGTCATAATATTATCAATTCTGAATATTGTTCTGACCTGAAAAGATGACATAATCATACTGGCAGGATGTATGGAGAGAAGGGGTAGTGAAGTGTAGATGAGCAAGATCATTATCTCCAGAAAGAGACAGCATTTAAAAGGGGAGGGGGAGGTGTAAGCATAAGCATGTTGTTCAGAAATATATAAATAATCCTGAATGAAAAAGGCAAAAGGATGCCTAGAGAGCAGAAAAAGGGGGCAGAATAAAGTGTAAGAGGCCATTGTTTTTCTTGTTATGTCTTCTGAAACTATGACTGTCGAAATTACACATGACCCCTGTTGGGGTCTGTGGTGATAGCTCAGAGCCTGGAGCCTGCTTCACATTCTGTGTCTCCCTCTCTCTCTCTGCCCTTCCTATACTCTCTCTCCTTCTCTTTCTCTCAAAAATAAATGAACACTTAAAAATTTTTTAATAAAAAATAAAATGATTATATTTTATTATAGGAATTCCATCTCAATTTAATAAATTAATCAAAAGAAAAAGGTGAAATAAAAACTTTCTCAGATAGGGGCGCCTGGGTGGCTTAGTTGGTTGAGCGACTGACTTTCGCTTAGGTCATGATCTCGCGGTTCGTGGGTTCGAGCCCTGCGTCAGGCTCTGTGCTGACTGCCAGCTCAGAGCCTGGAGCCTGTTTCGGAGTCTGTGTCTCTCTCTCTCTCTGACCCTCCCCTGCTCACGCTGTCTCTCTCTCTCCTAGAAATAAAAAAAAAATCATTAAAACTTTCTCAGATAGATAAAAGCTGAAAGAATTTATTAGTAGTAGAACTGCAATCTAAGAAATGCTAAGAAAATAGTCTTCAGGCAGGAGGAAAATGATACTAGTTGGAAAATGAATATACACAGAGCAAAAAACAACACTGGAAATGGTAACCACAAGGGTAAATATATAAGATATTTTAAACTTAAATCTCTCTAAAGGAAGAATAAAATTGAAATACTAATATTAAATGATTTCAAGCCTTAATATACAGTCACAGTAAGCAAGACAGTGTAGAGCCAATATAAAAAGACAGATTCATGGAAGAAAGGGTCTGGAAATAGACCCACATATACATGGACAACAAAGACGCAGAGTAGAGAAAGTGTAAGCTTTTTTTCAACAAAGAGGAGGAACAACTGGATATCCACATACGAAAGAAACGAACTTCAATTCATATTTGATGCCATTTACAGAAATTTGTTTAAAATGTGTCATGCATCTAAATGTAAAACCTAAGACTACGTGGAAATAAATGAAGACTGCACAAATGGGAATAACAAGAGACTATTTATTCAGAGCACACTGTGACAAGGGAGTCAGCCACTTGTGATGGTAGAGACTCAAAAGGCAGGCAGTGGAATTGGGAAGCTTTATAGTGAGGGAGAGGGCTTGGGTAAGCCCTGATTTGAAGTTGTTTTTCCAACAAAGCTGTAAGTGAGCTTACTAGAAATGGCACACCTTATGGGACTGGTTTGGAAGCCTATTGAGCTTTCTTTGGTTCATTCTGAGTTAGAAGTGAGGACAAACTTCAGGGAATCTGGGAGTTATTAACCAAGTCCTGACCACTTTTGCTGCTAGGGCTGTGGTTTGGCTTCTGGAGGCGGTTGCTCCAGTATTGTGGGTCAAGAGTTCTGGATTATATATGGTCTGGCCAGTGTCCATCTGTATATTCAGTCTCTCGACCTCAAAACCTCCGGAGGAAAACATGGGAGAAAATATCTTTACCTTGGGTTTGGCAAACAGTTTTTTAGAGATGTCACTAAATGTACAATACATAAAAGAAAAAAGTTAATATGTTGGACCAGAAGAAAATACTTGCATATGATATATTTGATAATTTGTATCTAGATTAGACACCGAACTCTTGAAAGGCAGTAATAAGAAAACAACCCGATTTAGAAATGGATAATGGATGCAACAAAGTGGATGAGAGGAGGGTATTCTGCTAAGTGAGGGTATTCTGGTGGAGGGTATTCTGCTAAGTGAAATAAGTAAGTCAGAAAGACAGACATCATATGTTTTCATTCACATGTAGATCTTGAGAAACTTAACAGAAGGCCATGGGGGAAGGGAAGGAGAAAAAATAATTTCAAACAGAAAGGGAGGCAAACCCATAAAAGACTCTTAAATACAGAGAACAAACTGGGGGTTGATGGGGGGAGTGGCAAGGGAGAGGGGGAAATAGGTGATGGTCATCGAGAAAGGCACTTGTTGGGATGAGCACTGGGTGATGTATGTAAGCAATGAATCGTGGGAACCTATCCCCAAAACCAAGAGCACACTATATACACTGTATGTTAGCTAACTTGAAATAAATTGTATTAGAAAATTTTTAAAAAGGATAATGGGGCGCCTGCGTGGCTCAGTCAGTTAAGCATACAACTCTTGGTCTCAGCACAGGTCATGATCTCACGGTTTGAAAGTTTGAGCCCCTTATCAGGCTCGCTGCTATCAGCACAGAGCCTGCTTGGGATGCTGTCTACCCCTTCCCCGCTCACGTGCACTTTCTCAAAAATAAATAAACATTAAACATTTTTTTAATGGATAAAAGATTTGAACAGCTCTTCCACCTAAGAAGAGATGTGAAGAGCAAATAAGTACATGAACTATTCAACATCATCAGTCATTAGGAAATACCAAATAAAACTTGTGAGATAGCACTACACACTTATCTGAATAGCTAAAATGACCAACCATACCAGGTATTGGTGAGCATATGGAGAAAAGTGAACTCACACACTCCTGGCAGGAACATAAATACAACCATTTTAGAAAAAAGACTTTGGGGGTCGCCTGGGTGGCTTAGTCGGTTGGGCGTCCAACTTTCGCTTAGGTCATGATCTCGCAGTTCATGGGTTCGAGCCCCGCATCAGGCTCTGTGATGACTGCCAGCTCAGAGCCTGGAGCCTGTTTCAGTCTGTGACTCCCTCTCTCTCTGACCCTCCCCTGCTCATGCTGTCTCTTTCTCTCTCTCTCCTAGAAAGAAATAAAACATTTTAAAAAAAAAAGAAAAAGAAAAAGAAAGAAAAAAGACTTTGGTAGTTCCACACACTTTCCATATGACTCAGCCATTTCACACCTAAGTATTTACCCATGAAAAATGAAAACATATGTCCATACAAAGACCTGTGCCTGAAGGTTCATAATAGTCAGGGAGGGGCAGAGAGACAGGGAGAGAGAGAATCCCAAACAGGTTCCATGCTTTCACCCAGAGCCCGACACTGCACTAGAACTCACCAACTGTGAGATCATGATCTGAGCTGAAATCAAGAGTCAGGTGCTTAACCGACTGAGCCACTCAGGTGCCTCCGCTTGTACACTTTAAATATGTGCAGTTGAGGGGCATCAGGCTGATTAATCGGTAGAACATGGTTTTGTTCTTGGGGTCTGAGTTCATGCCCCATGTTGGGCATAGAGCTTTACTTAAAAAAAAAATATATATATATATATATATATACAGTTTATTTTGTGTTAACAATACTCTAATAAAGCTATTAAAAATTGCCTATCTGAGGGGCGCCTGGGTGGCTCAGTCAGTTAAGCATCCAACTCTTGATTTCAGCTCAGATCAGAATCTCTCAGGTAGTGAGAGTAAACCCTGCCCTGTCAACGCAGAGCCTTTTGGGATCTCTCTCTCTCTTTCTCTCTCTTTCTCTCTCTCTCTCTCTGCTCCTCTCCATGCTGTCTGTCTGTCTCTCTCTCAAATAAGTAAATAAACTTAAAAAATATTACATGTGTGAATGTTGGTGAAACAAAGTAAAACATACTTTGTTATACTTAGCAAAAAAACAGTGGAAATTGATGTGCCCTGCTATTACTGAGATTTTTCCAGAGAAACCAAACCTTTGATAGGACTAGGTTATTTGAGTCCCAAATTGTGCATACTCCAAAAGGACACGTGGGCATGCCCCATATTCACTCCCTAGTAATCACCACCACACCCTGTATTTTCCCTTGCAAACTGTGAATTTACATCTTTCAGGCCTGCCAAGTTCCTTCTCAGTGGAAATCCAACGCTTGGTGTGGAAAACAGCAGGCCCTCCTAACTGCCAGTGAAAATCACCCCAGCAAAATAAGAGAATATGCTGTCGCTTCCATTATAGGTGTATAAAAGCAGGAAGTATTCCATTTCATAAAATTGTCCCTGCAGATTTTTTTCCTAGCAAAGGAACCCTCTAGGACACCTGGTCTTCAGAGACTGTTGCCCTGGCCTGTGATCATGTCCATTAGCCTTGAGGGATACTATAATTATGAATGGTTGTAAATTTAATGTCCTGTTGCTATGACAATAATATTGAAATTGATTACCGGTTTCTTTCTTTCTTTCTTTCTTTAGTTTAATTTTATTTTATTTTAGAGGGAGAAAGCACGCGGAGGAGAGGGGCAGAGAGAGAATTTAAAGCAGGTTCCACGTTCAGCGCTAAGCCAGTCCCAGGGCTGCATTTTGCAACCCTGGGATCATGACCTGAGCGGAAATCAAGAGCCAATGGCTTAACCAGCTGAGCCACCCAGGCGCCCCCTTTCTGTTTTCTGGTAGGCATAAACAACCTGCACAGTTTCAGATTCAGGCCAACAGCCGAATTCACTCTTCGTTGATTCACAAGAAGGCACTAAAACATGTGATTGTTCATTTTCTTATTTAAACAAAAGAATTGAAGAGTCTTGTGACCTTTTAAGGAACACTTCTGACACAGGACGCTATCGCTTAGCGGCTCATCCGCCCGCAGAGCTCTCACCTCTGCCCCCTACAGACTGAAGAAGAACCAGTTTCTCTTTCCGTTTCAAGGCAGGCATATCCTTGCCAACACGCCGGAACCCCCGTTTCCTTGTAGAGGCTTCGCTCTAAGACCTGCCAACAGTGGGGGAGGGGGGCACCGTTAAGCAACCCTTCTCCCCTCTTAGGCACTTCACTGCAGGGAGTTCCATCTGCGTCCTACGAGGGTCACGCGCAAACGGGGAATGGAGTCACTCACGGCAGCCCAGCCTCTCTGGACAGAATCCACGGGAGTTCTTTCAGCCACTTGCTGGGGGATACAGGGCTCCGTGGACCGCCCTGGGACTCCTCTACCCTGGCCCATGCTGTTACTGTTTGAAGACTGACCTTGCATCCTCAGAACGCAGCCTCTTGTAATACAATGGACCCTGAACCTATCTTGTCCCGGGGCCACAACCTCATAGCTTCACTTACGGAGACCCGGCAACCGATGTGGTTCTTTCCTCTAAAGTTCTTCGTGCTCCTCCTGAACAGTGGGACATTTTACCAAGCTCAGTGTGGTAAGATCTGGGCTGTACTGGTGCGCGCCTCCTCCCCTGTTCGCTCGGCGTTCCCAGCCTCCCTGCTCCCCGACCTCCACGGAGCGCCTGTCGTTGGAAGTTGCTATTGACAGCAGGGCAAGCTCCTGAGCGGGAAGCGAGCGCGGGGGAGTTCGCGCGACGGGCGCAGATCTGGGGAGCGAAAGAAGCCCAGCTTTTGCAGGATGTGTGCAAAGGAGAGCGGGTGATGCCTTACCGGCCAACTCTTCTCCTCTGCAGAGAGCTTCCCTCCGGCAGAAGGCGACGGAGCCTCCAAGTCCGCAACAGGAATCTTGACTCTGAAGGGCCTCCGCCTATATCAGGGGAATCAGGTGACACCTCACGGGGCGGGACCCCGCGCGGGTGACAGTGGGATAAACCAACAGTACCATTTCTGTGCACCTGGGAGCCCACTTCTGCAAGGACAACAGCCTTGGTTACTTTTGGTGGATACAGGTGGGGTTTTGGGGGAGGGATGGGGGATCTTCTTTGTTGTTTCTCTGTTTTCTGATTAATTTTTTTGAAGTCTGCGTGTCTCAACCCCCACCCCCAACACCCAGGGAGGGAGTTCCGGGCGCCACCGCGCGCCCTCGCGTCGTCCCTCGCCCCTCTCCAGCGCTTCCCTGGGCAGCGCAGCCTCAGAGTGCGCGCTTCGCAGGTGTTTCCTCCCAACGCCTGCAGCCCCGGGATTTCAGCTCGACTTGCTCTCAGCTATATCCTAGGGTAGTGAGGAGGTGCGAGCGGTGGTTGGGGAGCGAAGCAGAAAATTAAGCTTCCGCTTTCTCGCGTCCCCCACGTCCCAATGCAAAAAGTTGGATTCTGCCTCCTTTTGCGGGTGTTTTAATTTGTAAAGGGATGATGACCGGACCCGAGACAGGCCGCGGGTGTCGCCGCTTGCGGGGGGCCTGGAGGGCTCCGGCGATGGCATTTTGGTGAAAGAAAAACAGAATTGTCCTTTCGATCGGCTTCCCCTGCGGACTTCACACCCAGGTGTTACGCGACACCGTCAGGTTTCAGTTCGTTCATTCTAATTTTATTACCAAACGTGTTCTGGGCGCTCTCTCGAAGGGTCTGGCTCCGCGTCAGGCTCCCGGGGGGTATTATGGGGACCCCGCCGTGCGCACCGCGGTGCAGGGCATCCAAGGAGCAGCGCAGCCGCGCGAAGGAAACGAGGAGTCGGATGCCGGGGGACTGATCCCAGCCCGCGCCCCCAGGGGCGTAAGTAGCATTTGAGGGGGGCCCTGGAGCATTCAGTCCTATCTTGACTCCAACTGCCCTTCCTCTGAGAGATCTCCTTCTGTCTTCTTCCTGCCTCTTAAAATCCTGATAAATAGATGTTTGTTTCCCTATCTCACCACTTCCAGCACCCGAGTCCAGCCAGAAGAACCACTGGAGGCCTCTCAGCAAACACTCTCCTACCTTCTCTCCAGGAGCTCGAGGTCTCAGTGCACCGGGCTGAGGAAACTGAGGCCATCTATAGTGCCTGGGACAGGGTGGGTCTGGGCCCTGGCAGTCTCCTTTAGTCGGTCTCACTTCTCAAGACCGGGTCAGGGATGAGACCCAACCAGACCCTTGGGCCTGGGGAGAGTTGGAAGTTTTGAGCTAATGGGCTGGAGAAACGTCAATGTAAGACTACAAGTCTCTGATGAGTCTACTTCACTGCCCAAGCGTATTCAAATTTGTGCAGCGGGGTCGTTTGACTAGCTCAGTGGAGGAGCCCGTGACTCTTGATCTTGAGGTCATGGGTTTGAGTCCCACATGGAGTGTGGAGATTACTAAAATAAATAAACTTAAAAACAAACAAACAAACAAACAGATCCATGCTCAGAAAGGATGTGGCCACTCTTCCCAGGATACTCTGTAGAGCCAGGGCAGGCCAGGGAGACAAGGATGTTGACCAGTTACCAGAAAACCAAAGGGAAGGGAACTGTCTGGAAGGCACCACCTGTGGTCACCTCTGGCGTTCTGCTTTTAAATTTTTAAATGTATTGTCAAATATATAAGGTGTATGGAAGGTACAAAAATAATAATACATTGAACACTCATGTATTCACCACCCAGCTAAATGATAAAACATCAGCAATAGTTCTGTGTACCTCTGCTGGTTCTCATTCCCTCATCCCACCTGTCCCCTACTCACCTGATACCCAAGACAGTTTTCTAAATTTGAAGTTACTTTTGTTACATGTGTATATGTCACTCATACGTGAAATTGTTTCGCCCAATGAGCACATGTAAATAGTATCATGTTGTATGTTTTCTGCAGATCTTGCTTCCAACTCCCTAACATTTTGTCCCCACATTATCCAGGTCTCCTCACCTTTTTCTGCAAAAGACCTCAGCTTCCGCCCACTTTGGGGTCATAATTGCTACAGTACTGCATCTTCATTTCTGCCCCCCCCCCCATTTTCTGGAAGCTTCTGAAAGGTGTGTGGAAAGGGAGTGGTGCTTTGATGAAATGTTGCCCCTCTAGCAAGTTTGCATGTTTGTCTGATTAGGGTGGTAGGAGGTGAGTGAGGACAGAACATGATTTATTCTTAGTATTTACTGAAGATTAAAAGTAAAACTCGGGTTTGTTCTGTCTAAAAATGGAAATGCCAAGAGCCACTATTGGTCTCCCTCTCTCTCTCTCTCTCTCACAAACACACACACACACGCACTAGGTTAAGGCAAACTTTACATTTTTTTCCTTCAATGAGCTAAGCAGAGAGCAAGCTAATGAGAAGGGACATATCATCTTAGAAGGGATTGAAGAGACACATCACCTTAGAAGGTTCAGGCAGTCTCTCATGGAAAGGGAAACACTGTATTAAAGTCAAGAGTATCACTGCCATGTGTTGGCAATGTCTGCCAGCACATGAGGTTGAAGTCATAGTCAGGTTGGAGGCTGCATGCCATGGTCTGTAGTGTTGGTCCATACAAAACCCAATTCAGGATTCTTCATAAGAGACCCAGGGAGATTGATGCTGGGGTCCATGCTCAGTGACATTGTGGCTGGTCAGACTTTTACTCGGGGGACTGACAGTCATAACAGCCACGAGTTTTAGCACAGATCTTTATCAGTGCTTCCACAGTCTTTCTTTCAAATCCAAGCAACTTGTTTATAATATTCACTTTTCAGGAAAAAAATACATTTCCATCTTCTTCCTTTTTACTTTTTGCAATAACAACAAATTTTTAAAAATATACTTTACATACTCATGCTTATGACTTTTTAAGAACAATGTTTGCTATTTGACAAAGTGGGGTAGAAATCTCACCAAAACAAGTTTACTTGGAGGAGAGATGAGGCATCCTTTGCAAACGTTTATACAAATCACACATGGCAGAGAAGATTGTAGGGAGAATCTCAGTTCTGTCGGTTCTCAGCACTGACTCTGAGATCGAAGAGCATCCTGATGTTTTTCCTGTCCCAGTGTGTGATTATGCTTTCCCCAAAGGTGCCCAGTTGGTATAAGTCCAACACTCCATTTGCTCTTGGAAGTGTAGGAAAGTGGTTCAGAATGTTCTCTCTGTACCCTTCCTCAGATCTGTAGCTCACTGAGAATGAATGTGGCAGGCAGGATAATGGCTTCCCAAAAATGTCTGCACCCTAATCCCCAGGACCTAGGAGAGCTTATGCTACATGAGAGGGGGAATGAAGATCGCAGAGACAATTAAGGTTGCTAACCAACTGACCTTAAAATAAAGAGATTCTCCTGGATTATCTGGGAGGGCTGACTGTAATCACAAGAGGCCTTGCAGGTGGAAGGAGACAGAAGAGCCTGTGTCAGAGTGATATAAGGTGAGTAAGACTTGACCAGCCACTGCTGGTTTTGAACACGGAAGGGGGTCGTGAGCTAGGGAACGCTGGAGGCCTCTAGGAGCTGAAAGAACCAGGAAATAGATTCCCCCCTAGACCTCTAGAGAGAACTGCAGCCCTCCTGACACCTTGATTTTGGCCCAGTGAAACCCAACGTGCTCACCAATCTGAATGTTATGATGAGACATTATGTACATTGGCAAATATGCAGCACCACCTATGAGGTATTCTAGCAACCCAGCACAAACACATAATTGCACTTAAATGGTCAATCTTCTGGGTCTAATTGTCACAAAACACAGACATAGGGGAAGAAATTAAATGGCATAATGAAGAGGCAGTCACCAGAACTATTAATGTGAGAAGTTCAATGGAATAAGTGAACTGGATTTTTTTTTTAACAGATCACCGGGGAGGGAAGAGAGGGCTAATGCTGTTGACTAAGAGAGACGTAAGTCACCTGTCAACTAAATGCATTGTATGGACCTTGTTTGGATCCTGACTTAAACAACAAAAACAAAATATAAAAAACCAAACAAACAAACAAAAACTTGTGATGATCAGGGAACTCTGACCATAGCTGTCTGGGTATTAGATTATAATAAGAAATTATTAGCAATTTTGTTAAATGTGATAATAGCATGGTGCTTATACCTTTGTAAAAGTCCTTACAGAGATATATGCTGAAACATTTATAAGTAAAATAATATGCTGTCTAGGAATTGCTTTAAAATCATCTAGAAAACAAAGCTGAGTGGAAATAAGATGATTGGAAAAAAGGAAAATTGTTGAAGCTGAGCAATGGGTGCATGGGTGTTCACTATATTATTATCTCTACTTTTGTGTTCATCTGAAAATTTCCACAATTCCTTCTACCTTCCACAAAATTATGAAAACATGTTTTTAGAAGAGGTGGTAATATTCCCCAGTTAACTTTGTGTTTTTAATATTTATTTTAATTAATTAAATAATTTTTTGAGAAAGAAAATTGTGCATGTGTGAGTGGGGGAGGGGCAGAGGCAGAGGGAGAGAGAATCCCAAGCAGGTTCCATGCTCAGCACAGAGCTCAACACAGGGCTCAATCCCATGACCCTAGCAGAAATCTAGAGTTAGATGCTAAACCAACTGAGCAACCCAGGCACCCCTACCTCAGTTAATTTTGAAACACACACACACAGACACACACACAAACACACATATCATCCAGTTCTGAATGAAAACATTATTTTATAGCCATTGTATGTTTCTGTGAAGGTACAGAGATGCTTCACATCAGGACTATGCCAATTTTTTTACATTTTTTAGTGGGGAAAAATATGGGTTACTATTGTTTCAGAGAGTTATGAAGTATATATTCCCTAGGCTTCCAGGAGGCTTAGTATTAAAGTATAAACTTGATGACTTTGGGCACTGTGTGAGCTCATTTTCCTGTTAAAACTTTAAAAACAGTTGAGCTGGAATTAGATTCAGCTCCAGTGGAAACTTTGTAAATAAGTTTTAATGATCTGTTACAGTAGAGCTTTTAGTAGAAAACTGGTTCCGAATATCATTAATCAACATGAACCATGTATATATATTAGCTTCCTTTTTAAAGAAATGTTTAGGGCCACATGAGTGGGTCAGTTGGTTAAGCATCTGACTTCGAGTCAGCTCATGATCTCACAGTCTGAGTTCGAGCCCCGTGTTGGGCTCTGTGCTGTCAGCTCAGAGCCTGGAGCCTGCTTCAGATTCTGTGTCTCCCTCTCTCTCTGCTCCTCCCCAACCCATGCTCCATCTCTCTCTGTCTCAAAAATGAATAAACGTTAAAAAATTTTAAATGTTTATCTATTTCTTTTGAGACAGAGAGAACATGAGCAGGGTAGGGGCAGAGAGAAGGCACAGAGAGAATCCCAAGCAGTATACAGGGCTTGATCTCACAAACCATGAGATCACACCACCTAAGCTAAAATCAAGAGTCAGATGCTTAACAGACTGAGCCACCCAGGCACCCCAATATATATTTGTTTCCTGTTTGAGGCCTTGAGTTGTGTATTGTCCTGTATTCTCTTAAATCTACTTTGTAACGAACCATCACATGCCCTAGAGTGGCTAGGACGCATTTGGGGCTGATCTTTGTCTACCACACCACTCTATCTGCAAGGGAAAGAAAGACATTAGGTAGTAGTGTCTTTAGCCAATACATGATTTACAAGTCTACCTAGGAGCTCTTTAAAATGCAGTCTTCAAGCACTAAACAGCTTGGGGAAGTAGCAAGACCATGGTCCGTGGAGTCAGACTGTTTCTTTCTTTTTTTGAATAGTTTATTGTCACGTTGGTTTCCATATAACACCCAGTGCTCATTCCTACAAGTGTCTCCTCCATGCCCTTCACCCCCCTTCCCCTCACCCTCACCCCATCTGCCCTCAGTTTGTTCTTGGCATTCAAGAATCTCTCATGGTTTGCCTCCCTCCCTCTCCCTCATTATTTTTCCCCTTCTTAACACTGAAACCTTGGGGAAATTATCTGACTTCTTCAAATTTCTCTCTCTTCAACTGTAAATACTACAGACTCACCTCACAGAGATGTAATGAAAATTCATAGAAAATACTTTATAAGGTGATTCCGCTTGTACCGGGTCAAGTGTGAAGAGATTCACTCAGCAGTGAAGTATTCATTTTAAAAATATTTTTAAAAAGCCAAAGCAAGTGAAATTGATTAGATCCAAGATTGGATTGGAGGTAACTGGGGCTTTAATTATGAACTGCTTCAGGGAGAAGAATATCATTCTATGGCAGTATTGAATTGGAAACACCAGTGGGAGAAAGTGGATGAGCAAAAAAGACCAAGCTTATAAGGGGACACAAAAAGTTGACTCTGAAATGGGTTCTCCCTTCCTGGGCCTCTCTCAGCTCTGGGCTCACATACTTTCTTTTACTTTGAGGGTTTTTATATAATTTGGTGTTTATTATGCTTTATGCCCAACATGGGGCTTGAATCATGACCCCCAAGATCAAGAGTCACATCCTCAACTGACTAAGCCAACCAGATGCCCCTACTCTGAGGTTTTGAAACAAAACAAAACAGAGTCCAGCTCTGCAACAGCCAAAGTAGTTTTCGAATTCTTTCTGAGATAGAAACTGACTTCACCTAAAGAATGACTTCCTGTATGAGCTGCACCTGTTAGAGATCAAGAAATGATGGCAGAAGATTCTTAGGTCAGTGAAACCTAAGAATCTGTACGGTACTATAATGGTGGACACAAGTCATTATACATTTGTCCACACCCACGAACTATACAACACCAAGAGGGAACCCTGATATAAACTGTGGACTTTGGGTGATCATGATGTGTGCATGTATGTTCACCGGGTGTAACAAATGTGCACTGTGGTGCAGGATACCCACAGTGGGAGAGGTTGTGTGTGTGTGTGTAGTGATAGGAGATATATGGGAATTCTCTGTATTTTCTGCTCAATACTGCCATGAACTTAAAACCATGCCAAAAATAAGGTATACTCATTTTAAAGTAAATTTAAAAAATTTTTTAATGTTTATTTATTTTTGAGAAAGAGAGAGTGAGAGGACAAGCAAGGAAAGAGCAGAGAGAGAGAGAGAGAGAATCTGAAGCAGGCTCCAGGCTCTGAGCTGTCAGCACAGAGCCTGACGTGGGGCAGTGGAGAGGAAAAGACTTGCAGAGATTTGGGAGATATTTAAACAAAATAAACAGGACAGGAACAAAAAGCAAAGATGGACACATGGGATTGCATAAAACTCTAAAACATCAAAGCACACAATCAACAGAATGAAAAAGGTAGCCTACAGAATGGGAGAAAATGTTTGCAAATCATACATCTGATAATGAGTTAACATCCAGAATATATAAACTTCTATGACTCAACCACCAGAAAATCAAATAACCCAATTCAAAAATGGGCAAAGGACTTGATGTGTATGTCATCTTTGGAAAAAGATGATATACAAATGGCTAACAAGCATATTGAAAAGATGTTCAATATCACTAATTTTCAGAGAAATGTAAATCAAACCCACAGTGAAGTATCACCTAACACCCATTAGGATAGCCACTATAAGAAGAAAAAATAAACAGCAAAAAAAAAAAAAAAAAAAACCACAGAAAAATAACAAATGTTGGTGAGAATGGGGAAAAATTGGAACCATTCTGTATTGTATGGGATTGTAAAATGGTGCAACCATATGGAAAGCACTGTGTAGTTTCCTCAAAAAGTTAAAAATGGAACTATCATATGATCCAGCAATCCCACTTTGGATATATATTCATAAAATTGAAAGTAGGACCTTGAATGGGGCACCTGGGTGGCTCAGTTGGTTAAGTGTCCAACTTCAGCTCAGGTCATGATCTCATGGTTCGTGGGTTCAGGCCCCGCATGGGGCTCTGTACTGACAGGTAGCTCAGAGCCTGGAGCCCATTTCAGATTCTGTATCTTCCTCTCTCTCTGACCCTCCCCTGCTCACGCTGTCTCTCTCTCTCTCTCAGAAATAAATTAAAAAAAATTTTAAAAAGAAAAAGAAAGTAGAACCTTGAAGAGATATTTGCACCATGTGATCATAACAGCACCTATTCACAATACCCAGGAGGTGGAAGCGACCCAAGGGTCCACCAAGAGTTGAATGGGTAAACGAAATGTGGTCTGCATACACAGTGGATTTCCATTCAGCTTCTTTTTGAAAAGGAAGAAAATTGTGTTACATACTATATCATGATGAACCTTGAAGACATTACTCTAAAGTGCAATAAGCCAGTCACAAAAAGACAAATACTATATGACCCCACTTATGCAAGATACCTAGAGTTGTCAGATTCATAAAGCCAGAAAGTAGAATGCTGGTTGCCAAGGGCTGGGGGAGAGAGGAATGTGGAGGCATTGTTTAAGGGTATAGAGTTTCAGTTTTACAAGATGAAAAACCTGTGATCTATTTCACAATAATACAAATATACTTACCCCTACTGAACTGTAGGTTCAAAAATGGTAAATGTTGGAGTGACTGTCTGGCTCAGTCAGTAGAACATGCAACTCATGATCTTGGGGTCATGAGTTCAAGCCCCACATTCACATAGAGCCTACTTTAAAAAAAGGTAAATGTTATGTTGTGTGTTTCATATTTGTTTTTTCCACAATGAAAAAAATGAACAGGATGCTGTGAGTGAGTGGATGTGGTAAAGGCAGACAGGGAGACTTAAACACTATGAGTGTAGAGTTCAGGAGGAAGGCTCAGGATGGAAATACAGATACACAATCAGCCTGGAGAAATGGAGATGGAAAAGATCACCCAGAAGACCATGTAGAAAATGAGAAGAGAATATCCTCTGTCGAACAAGGGCTGAGAAATATTCTCATCATGGTAAAAGTAAATGAAGTGAACATTTCAAAATAGCCTGCAGAGAAGACTGAGAATGAATGGCCAGAACATAGAACAGAAGAGGGAGAGGAAGAAGTGAGAGGAGAGAGACAGACAGAGATAAGACAGAGACAGAGAGAGCTTGCGCTATATCAAGGAAGCCCAGGGAAAAGGGCATGTTTCAAGGTGGAGTGAGTCAACAGTGTCAAAGGAGTGCAACAAAGTAATGGCTAAATCCTAGGTCATCAGTGACCTCCACCAGGCTGGAAGAAGAAGGTAGTGGGTGTCAGGGTATCATGGTGGGTGAATTATTCTGAGTCTACATGAAAATGAATACCAGAGCATTCACAAGCATACCTTGTCTGATAGAGACCCCCTTTATGAAAAGCTACATTTGTAACCACTTTGTATCCTAAGGGATGTTCAAAGATTCTTTAGAAAAAGTCCCAGCTGGGACATCTAAACTTCACAACTCTGAAGTTTTTTCCTTTGTGTATTGGAACCTCTAATTTAAGCACATTTCATTTCAGTTAATTGCCAAAACAAAACAAACAAACAAACAAAAACCATATACTGGAAACTCTCTTCCATATATAAAAGGTCTTGAGTCTTTTATTTTGTCAGAAGAACCTCAGCTGACTCTATCGCCATCTCTTATCCTTTTAGGTCTAAAGGAAAATTACTAATTTGGTAATAAGTAATTTTTTTAATGTTTATTGGTTTTGAGAGAGAGAGAGAGCATGAGTGGGAGAGGGACAGAGAGAGAGAGGGAGACACAGAATCTGAAGCAGGCTCCAGGCTTTGAGCTGTCAGGACAGAGCCTGATGCAGGGCTCAAACTCATGAACTGCAAGATCATAACCTGGGCCTAAGTCAAATGCTTAACCAACTGAGCCACCCAGGCGCCCCAGTAATTTTTTTCTAAAAATAAAAGTTAGAGATTTTGTTCCATCCAAGTAGAAACCAAGGAGTTTGAAAAACTAAATGCAGGGGCGCCTGGGTGGCTCAGTCGTTTAAGCGTCCGACTTTGGCTCAGGTCATGATCTCACAGTTCGTGGGTTCGAGCCCCATGTCAGGCTCTGTGCTGACAGCTCAGAGCCTGGAGCCTGCTTCAGATTCTGTGTTTTCCTCTCTCCGTGCCCCTCCCCCACTCACACTCTGTCTCTCAAAAATGAATAAACGTTAAAAAATTGTTTTTTAAAATTAAAAAAAGAAAAACTAAATGGAATAGAGAGATGTTCAAAGCATGAACAAAATCAAAATTAATTTAATAAAAAATTGAGAACTCAGATAAAGCAGTACAGAAAGGAAAAAAAAATCGGCTTACCATAACCATGTTGGGAACATTAGCCCTTTTGAGGTTAAAAGAGAAATTTGTTTTAACTCTTCAAAATATCATACAGTTTCTAGAGTTCCTGCCAAGATGGTAATTTAGCACAGGCTTCTGGCTCCAACCAATCAAGGTCAACCCTGGAAGAAGTATAGAGAGAGGCATCATGGATCCTAGAATAGACGAGGAAAAGTCTGTGAGCAACCCTTGGGAGAAGACTATTTTGAACCTACCTCTGTGTATGTGTGTGTGTGTGTGTGTGCACGTGTGTGTGAATGTACATGTGTGATGTGTGTGTAAAGGTAACTAAAGCCTGAGGTATAGGGGTCATAACTGTAGAAGGTAATTAGAGGGAAAAAAGATTAAATAGATGATAGATAGATAGAGAGATTAGATGATAGATAGATAGATGATAGATAGATAGATAGATAGATAGATAGATAGATAGATAGACAAAGAGAGAGGGACAAAAAGAGAGAAAGCAGAGAGATTTGGGTTCTACTCTGCCTCCTCTGCCCACCCCATACACACGATCTCCAGGAACAATGGTGCAGGAGTCACCAGGGATAAAATCGGGGCAGCCAGGATGATGGGTTAGGGAGCATCTAGCCTCAGCCCTTCATTACCCTTCCTCCTCCAAACCCTCAGAGTGAACAATTTACTACATAAGAAGTGCCTCCTCTACGTGATTCTTTCTGGGGGACTGAAGGTAAAAGCCCTGAACTGAAGAGTGGCTGTGCTTGGGGGAGTGGTACTAAATTGAAGTGTTTAACCGTGATTTTCTGGTGTCTGGCGTTCTGTTCACACTAATGCTCATTTCCCTCACTCTCTTTGAGTTCATCTAGCTGATGTGAAGTAGGGTCTGGTTCTTGGCACTGCTACAGCACAGAATGTCTGGTACCTCCAGGGAAACCTGAACTCCCTCACCAAAATCACAACACATCCTTGTGCCAAACTCCTTAATGAGAAAGTCAACAAAATGGGTAAAATATCATTGGAAGCAGAGTTATTAGAATAGTTGGACCAAGAGTTTGAAATAATGTAATAAATATACTAGAAGAGATAAGAAGACATTAGAAATATGAAAGGAAAGAGGTGCCTGGGTGGCTCAGTTGGTTAAGCATCCAGCTTTGGCTCAGATCATGATCTCACAGTTTGTAAGTTCAAGCCCTGAGTAGGGATCTCTGCTCTACTTTGGATAGTGCAGAGCTCATTTTGGATCCTCTGTCTCCCTCTCTCCCTGCCCCTCTCCCACTCCCATTTTCTCCCTGTCTCTTTCTGTCTCTCTCTCTCACTCTCTCTCCCCCTCCTTACTCAAAAATAAATAAACATAAATAAAAACACATATGAAGGGTTCCAGGGTGGCTCAGTGGGTTAAGCATCCAACTCGGTTTTAGCTCAGGTCATGATCTTGCAGTTTTGTGAGTTCGAGCCCCACATCAGGCTGTGCACTGATGGTGTGGAGTCTGCTTGGGATTCTCTCTCTCTCTCTCTCTCTCTCTGTCTCTCCCTCCCTCTCTGCCCCTCCCCTACTCACGCTGTCTCTGTCTCTCTCAAAATAAATAAATAGACTTAAAAAAATAAAACTAAATAAATAAAAAGACACATGAAAGGAGACTGGAAATAAGAACCAAGGGAAACCATTAGGTATGGAAAATATAATAGGCAAAATAAAGAACCCAGGAGATAAGATCAGTCACAGAATGGACAGAGATAAAATACTGATTCCCAAGTTATATTATTACATTGAGGACCTCTTACAGAAACAAGCAGGAAAGGATAAAGAAATAGAAAATATAAAGGAAAGTTAAAAGATATAGAGAATAGATTTAAAAAGGAGCATCTGGATAATATAAGCTCCAGTTGTAGAAAAAAAATTAAATTAAAAAAGGAAACCACTCTCTCTAGAGTCCCACTTTTTTTTCTTACACACACACACACACACACACACACACACACACACACACAGATATTAGTGGGAAAATTGGTGAAATTTCAATAATGTCTGTAATTTAATTAATAATAATGTACCAATGGTACATTAGTAGTACCAATACTACTAATAGTAACAATAGTGTACCAATGTTAATAATAGCACACCTATTCTTACTTATTCTACTATGATTTTATAAGATGTTCATATTTGGGGCTATAAGGAGATTAGTACTATTTTTACAACTTTTCTCTGTCTAAATTAGTTCAAAATCAAAAGGTGTTTACATGCAGTTATCTACATTTTCCAGTTTGTTTTATTTTCTCCCACTGGTAAATCTACACTGTCAATCTTCCAATTCTTTTTAAAATTCTTGATAAACAATGGAGGAGGGGGTAATATAGATTTATCACCTACAAATTGTTAGCATTTTGATATAATCTATCTGGTCTTTATTTCTAAAAAAAATTTTTTTGCAGGTCAACAATTAAATAATAGTGTATTTTTTTAAACTTTTTTTTTTAATTTTTTTTGCTGCTTATGGAAGAGGCAACTCTAAGATACCACTGCAAAGATGTCTCTACTTTCTTAATGAAAATTGCCCAAGGGACACCTGGGTGGTTCCATTGGTTAAGCATCCAACTTGTAGTTCTGGTTCAGGCCATGATCAGAGGGTTCATGAGTTCCATCTCCACATCAGGCTCTGTGATGACAGTGCAGAGCCTGCTTGGGATTCTCTCTCCCTCTTTCTCTCTCTGCCCTCCTCCTTCTCAAAATAAATAAATAAACATTAAAAAAAAGAAAGAAAGAAAACTGCCCTAAAGTGAGAGTGAGAAATGAAATGCCGGTAGATACACCAGCAGACCTCAGTATTTGTGAAAAAAGGCTAAGGGCTGTTGAGTGCAGCAGATGCGGAGACACCAAGGGAGACAATCTGCAACTTCAGGTATTGGCGCGGCACACCAAACCGAAAGTTTTCTGTGTTGAGCGGTTGGAAGAGGAAACTCCATCACCAGTTATTTGAAAAAACAGATTGGTGGCAGAGGTGAGCTTTAGAAGTTTCTGGATCTCTGGATTGACAGCAAGGGTTGGCAAAAGAGACACATCATCTATACTAATCATCCTTCAGGGCTGAAAAATATATATGTTAGACATCAGCCCGCTGCTGCCAATATCTAGCCTCAGAAAAGAGGAAAGCTACACCAATCCTCAAAACAGGTCGTTATAAAACCCTGAGCCATGTACATTGTGGAGCAGGGAAACGTTGGTGCCCCAAGCATTTATTGCCCTGGACGTGTTCCCGCAATATACTCCTACAAGCAGTTCCCTCCAGAATATGAGGATCTAGCCCTGGGGAAAAGTGAAAGGAAAAAGCCAAACACAGCACCCCCCCCCCATACAGGGAAAGGGAGAGCCCAGGATGACAGCTGAGGGGTGGCCCTAGAGAGCCCCCAATCAGGATCCAAGGGCAGAGGCTCAGGGGAAATATGTCCTGAAGACATGAAATTTGAATTGATGTTTATTGATGGTATGCTTAACGTATTTACACTTCCTATGATTAACAACAAAACCAAAATTGTTCCTCATTTGAGGCACAGGATTGGGAGATAAATTAGTGTTACATACATAGAAAACTGGACAAACAAAAAGTAAAGTGATTGCAAATCCTAGGAAAAGCAGAAAATTGTACAGGAAATAAAATAGACTCTTAGTATATCACCTAGCTCAGCTGTGAATAGAGAATCCATAACAAGATTAACACTGAAAATTCTTCTAACCCCAAATGGTGATAGAAGCTATACTGGCAGGATGTTGGGACAGGAAGCGAGGGAGAGAGTGCAATTGAACTAAATCTTTCAGAAGCAAATAGATAATATCTAAGTGAAACCGAAAACTGCACAATTTGGAAACAGAAGTATATACAAAAGAAATATCGAAGTGGTTGCCTTTGGGCAGCAGGAAGAGGGTGGGGGCAGGAAACAGCTAATTTTACTAAGCCTCATAGAACTATTTGACCAACTAGCTGTGTGCATCTACAACTCTGATTTTTTAAATCTATAAGCATTCTTATTATAATATAATTATCTAGAAAGTAGTAAGCAACATGTTGTCTGTTATTATGGGGTACATTTTCCCGTATAAACTGGGTCTCTATGTAATATGTTTTACAGTCCCATATTCTTTTTTTAAATTTTTTTCAAGCCCAGCGATTAATTTTATGATTATTGTCCTAGAATCTTGTTCAGTTATGCTGCTTATATCTGTTTTGAGCAGTTCTTTAGCTGTCAATTCTTCCTGGAATTTCTTTGGAAGAGAGCTCTTTCATTTCGTCATTTAGGTTAGCTTTCTATCTCTTGTTAGTTTTAAAAACTTGTTATGCTCTCTGCACCTGTGAGCGCTGCTGTACACAAGAAGACTCTGACGGTCCAGGGCCTATCCTTTCAGAAAGTGCTCTTTGAATGGTATCTCTTGGTCTCTCTTGTTGAGACCTTGGTTATTTTATTTTCCTATTCTTAGTGGTTTTTGGGACTCTCCACCATGTGTACTTTGGCTCGTTTCTTGAGGTAGCCCTGGAGAAGAAAACAGACAGACAAACACACAGGGAACAAAGGCACACAAACGCACAGACAAATCCAACAAACACACAAACCAAGAGGGAAAATGAAAAAGTAAAGAGAAAAGATGAAGGAGGGAAGGCGAATAATAGAAAATAAAAATACATTAAAAAGTCAAAAAGAAGAAAAGAAAAGGAAAAAAGAAGAAAGCCAACAGACAAAGACCAGTTTAAAGCATATAACCGGATTTCCCAGCTACAACTAAATAGCTGGGTGTATGCAACGCTGGTTGAAGAGCATAGAGAGAGATGACAGGGCGGGGATGAGGCAAAATTGGAAATGAAATGAACAGGCAGAAGGGATAAGAAGCTTTTTTCAAAGAGTGAAAGGGTGGAATATGGTTGAAGAAGTGAGAGAAAGACGCTGGTGTTATTCAGAGAAACTATATAGTCTGATTACTCCTGAGAGAAAGAGATGAAAAGGTAGGTAGGAGTAGAATTTACATCTAGAGAATGGATTAAATGTGACTGTTTAAGCAAGCCAGTGGCCAGAATTAATCAGGGCAGTGCTCCGATAAAAAAAAAAAAAAAAAAGAAAGAAAGAAAAAAGAAGGGGAGGAGGGCAGCTCTCTAGCAGTGATGGGCGTGGTTTAATCCAATGCGTCAGGCGGGAGTTCTGCCGTGGCGGTTGTGGGGACGAGAGTGGCGGCGCTCCAGTCCCTTCTTGAACCAAGCGCTGCACCTCACTTTTTTGGGTGTGTGAACTCCCCATGCCGGGGTGCAGCCAAGGTGGGTCGCGCTCTATATCCCAGGCCAGGCCTCGTTTCCAAATCCCAGTGCGCGCGCCCCACTGAAACCACTGAAACTGCCGTAGATACGACCTCGCAGGCGATCCCCTCAGGGCAGTTCCAAGCCTCTTGCCTAGCCCTGGGGATGGAGCCAGAATCGCTGCTCCCGTTCCTCCAGGTCGGGTTGGCGAGCAAGGACGGAGGTCGCCTGGGATGAGTGCGTCCTGCCTAGGGTCAGCTGGAGATCGGGAAACCGGGTCCCTCTGTGTCTCGTCACCCAAAACACAAACTCGAGGGCAAATCTCCCAGTTTTAAGCCCTTCGCCTCCCCTCTAGGGATCCAGCCGAGCCAGAAGCACAAAGGCGAGGTCGCCGCTCGGCCCCTCCTGGTCGAGTTGGCGCGCAGGGAGGTGGCGCGAAGGGAGCTGTTTTCCCGGGGATTGTCTGGGAAGAGTGCATCCCACCAAGGGTCAGCTGGAGAGCAGGAGACCAAGTCCCTCTGTGTCGCGAGGGGAGGTTTTTCTGTTCCCCAGCGACAGGGACCGTGTCTTGAGCAGTTTAGGCCTCTCTCTTTCCCCTCTCACTCCCCACAGAGAGGGATCGCCCCGGTCTCTCTGTGTCTCTGGTCCCGGCCCGATTTTATCTTCCCCAGTTCGCACTCACGTTAGAAGGTTTTCTCAGTGTATTCTGTCTCCTTTTCCTCCCAAACTCCTGGATTCTGTAAGGGTTCCTATGGCTTCAGGTCTTCTCCGTGTGAGATTTGGGGGCGAGTGCAATGTAGGAAGTTCCCTACTTCTCCGCCATCTTGCCCCTCCCCTTTTAAAAAAAATTTTTTTTTAAGTTTATTAGTTTATTTTGAGAGACAGAGAGTGAGCAGGGAAGGGACAGAGAGAGAAGGAGAGAGAAAATCCCAGTCAGACTCTGCACTGTCAGCACAGAGCCCCATGCAGGGGTCGGACTCACCAATTGTGAGACCATGACCTGAGCTTAAACCAAGAGTTGGACACTTAACTAACTGAGCCACCCAGGCACCCCTAGTCCCATATTCATGAATGTAAAAGGCCACACACTCAACAGTTCTAATAATAATAATGCCATTCTGAAATCTTGCATATTCTAGGTTTTTAGTTTCTTGGATCTGGCATTTGTTTTTTTTCCACAGCAACCAGTCAAACTGCAGTGGTTGGCCCTGAAAATTACAGACTCAGTGAAATAAGCAGATAATGTCCCTTAAAAAAAAAAAAAAAAGAAAAAAGAAAGGATGCCTGGGTGGCTAAGTCGGTTAAGTGCCAAACTTTGGCTCAAGTCATGATCTTGAGGTTTGTGAGTTTGAGACACCTCAGAGCCTGGAGCCTGCTTAGGATTCTTTGTCTCTCTCTCTGCCCCTCCCATTGCTTGTGCTCTGTCTCTCTCTCTTTCTCTGTCTCTCTCTCTCTTTCTATCTCTCTGTCTCTTTCTATCTCTCACTGTCTCTCAAAAATAAATAAATAAACATTAAAAAATAAAAATAAAAATAAAATTTCTATGGGGTGCCTGAGTGGCTCAGTCTGTTAAGTGTCTGACTTCGGCTCAGGTCATGATCTCACTGCTTGTGAGTTCAAGCCAGGCGTCAGGTTCTGTGCTGACAGCTCAGAGCCTGGAGCCTGCTTCAGATTCTGTGTCTCCCTCTCTCTCTACCCCTTCCCCGCTCATGTTCTGTCCCTCTCTGTCTCTCAAAAAAATAAACATTAAAATAATTTTTTTTAATTTCTACTTGCTTGAGCTATCTCTTCCTTCTGTTTATACAGAGCATCTTTAACTCCGTTCATAATGACGGTAGAGAAACATATGTTCTTTTTTCAAAAATTACTACTTCAAACTTACATAACGAAAAGCCAATCCTACAACAAGACCTTCTTTTTGATGATGTAGAGACACAGGCATTTTAATTTGTTTGACTAGATTAAAAAATAAGGACATTTCCTTTTTAATATATGCAATACATGCCTACAGAGCAATACATTTTCACATATGGATTATGGTTAATATGTATTAGGTATATTTGAGGCTTAATTAAAAGTATAGAGCCTTTTGAAATTCAGAGATAAAAATATGCTCTTTTAAAACACAAAGCAATTTATTTATTTATTTATTTATTTAAATTTACTTCCAAGTTAGTTAGCATATAGTCCAATAATGATTTCAGGAGAAGAATCTAGTGGATAATGTCCCTTTACTTTACAGCTGCAGAAAAGCAGGTATGACTCAGTTGGGTAAAGCTGTCTTTCCAAATGCCTTTTTGGCAAAGGAGAATTGTTTAAACACCTGGACTTCTAAGACTGTCACCCTGTCGGATGACAGTAAATCACTAACTGCTAAAAAGTCTCCTATCTTGCTGTGTTGTTTAACTCAATGATGTGCAGCTCTGATAACATTAATATTGACACCTGTTTTCCTGGAAGGGATATACACTTAAAGTTGCTTTTTCAAGACAGAAGGAAGAAGAGGTCTTCTCTGTTCTCCCATAAGCTGGAAGATAATAACCTATGTTTCTGCTTAGTTTCTTGAGTTTGGGAGTTTGTGTTTCCTTTAAATTAACATTTCTTACCCAGGAACTGCTGTCACGCCAGGGGGCTGACCTGTGGGATGGGAACTCTCCACCTCAAGAAACTACTGGAGTGCAGTTCCTCTCATGCCGGCTGGCACGCACTCTGCTCTCCCACCTGCCAGCAATGCCAGCTCTGCTGGCAGTGGCTGCTCTTCCATTCCTTCCCATGACCTTTTTTCTTTTAATGTTAAGAGTATTTACACTTCTTTGTTGTACAGAAAGTAAAAATGGTGCTGTAACTTCATTGTAACCAGTAGCCATGTGGGTTATGACTCATCCACCAACTACTGCTATCTACATTACAGCCAGAGGCTTTCATAAGAACCTGGGACCTCCAGGTGGCTCAGTCCTTTGAGTTTCCTACTCTTGATTTCCACTCCCCACCCCTCCACCCCAGGCCCTGATCTCACATTTCGGTTCATTGGTCTGTGCTGATGGTTTGAGCCTGCTTGGGATTCTCTTTCGGTCTCTCTCTCTGCCCCTCCCCTGCATGCTTGCTCTCTCTCAAATAAACAAACTTAAAAACAAAAACAAGAACCTGACAACACTTTAGATTTATTGGTGTGAAATCCCCAAACTTAGTGGAAGGCAGAATTTCACAGGAACTATGCTTTTGGGGTGGGTGCATAGGTGTCCCTGGGTCTGTACCACAGCCATTTTTAAAAGTTTATTTGTTTTGAGAGAGACAGAGAGAGCATGAACAGGGGAAGGGTAGAGAGAGAGGGACAATCCCAAGCAGGCTCCACGTGTGGTCAGTGCAGAGCCCCATGAGGGGCTCAGGAACCTGTGAGATCCGAGCAGAAATCAAGAGTCAGAAGTTTAATCGGATTGGGGCGCCTCGGTGGCTTAGTCGGTTAAGCGTCCGACTTTCGATTAGGTCATGATCTCGCGGTTTGTGGGTTCGAGCCCCGCGTGGGGCTCTGTGCTGACTGCCAGCTCAGAGCCTGGAGCCTGTTTCAGTCTGTGACTTCCTCTCTTTCTGACCCTCCCCTGCTCACGCTGTCTCTCTCTCTCTCTCTCTCTCTCCGAAATAAATAAAAATAAAAATAAAAATAAAAATAAAAAGAAGTTTAATCGGATGAGCCACCCAGGTGCTTGTTTTTTTTAATGTTTCTTTATTGGGCGGTGGGGGGGGGGGGGTAGAGAGACAGAGCACAAGCAGGGGAGGGGCAGAGAAAGAGGGAGACACAGATTCTGAAGCAGACTCCACTCTGGGCTGTCAGCACAGAGCCCAACGTGGGGCTTGAACCCACTAGTACCAAGACTGTGACCAGAGCTGAAGTTGACGCCTAACGGAATCAGCCTCCCAGGCGCCCCTGTTTTGTTTTTTAAAAAACAGCCACCAACTCCCTCTGAGCAGTCCAATCAATCCTAAAGAAGGTGCTAGCTGGCACTTTCCCTTCCCAGAACCCAAAGGACAGCCTTAGCACACTTTTCAGTACCCTCTGCCTCAGGCTCTGCCCTAGGGGACTCCTTTCTAGCTCCCACACCCACCACAAACTGATGGCAAAGGAAATCTTTTTTCAGGAAGACCTCAACCTCTGGATTGTATCCAGGGCAGTCTACTTTGTGTTGGCAGACCCAGGCTCTAGGGGCCGGCCCAGCTCCTGCCCCGCCCACATCCAATGCTGTGCTTCAAAGACAGTGGATCAAAGGCAATTATTGAAAACACAATGCTTTGTAAGATAATCTCAGGAACCCTCCGTATTGGAGACCCAAAACACACCTACCTCACCTGGATCCCTGAATCCTGGCTGATGGTGTGGCTGTTTCCTCTGAAACTTTCCACATTTTATGAAAGAATTTATTAACTATGAGGAAATCTATTACTTTGGTATTTAGATGCATTCAGTCTTGGACTTCAGTATTGAGAGCGACACAGCTCACCCCTCTAGGAACCCCAAAGGTCAGTGCCCGAGTGGCCTGTTGGCAGAACCATATGGACAAGGGAGGCGATAGACGTCTTCGCCTCTTTGTGGCTTAGTATTTTGCTGTATTGGGGCGTTTTCCTTCCTCTGTCCTCTTTATAGATTGTACAGTCCTACGGGAGAGGACGGTATAAGCTCTCCGCACATCTGCACCACAGCAGGTGCCCTGGGCGCTCCCGTTCCACGCCTCTGCCTGCTCTCAGAACCTGTGGAGGGAGACACGTCCAGGACCTCAGGAGGCTCGCGTCCTTGGACCTGTCCCTGCAAAGGACCCTTCGCTGTCACGCCAGGCTGCCACTGCCTCTCTATCACCCCGGAGACCCCTCCTTTCTGTGTTCTGTGCTTCCCCGCGCGTTCAGGTGGTGGCATCTGGCTTCACTCCCTCTCCACCGCTCCACCCGCCCGCAGCCCACGCCACCCCGGCCTTAAGACCGCCACGCTAGTCTTTCTCTGGAAGCCTCTTCGGAGGGTGGAGCCAGAAAGTGACCACGCCAGGCCCGGAGAGGAGCGCGCGGGCCAGCGCCCGCGGCAATGGTCTCCGTCCTACTAACAGTGATCCGGCGGACTAGACCCCTGAGGGGTGGCGGGAAGCGAGGCTTTGAGGACCTGAGCCAAGCTGCTGAAAGAACCTCCTTACCCAATCGCCTCCCACCGCGCAGGAGTCTCTGAGGAGGCAGCAGCGCGCTCTAGCCTCCCCGGCCTGTGTCCGCTGCTCCTTGTGTTCCTGGGGGACGCCGCCCGGCTAGGTGGCACGGAGGTGGGGTCACCGAGCTACAACAGCATCTATCTGATCCGGGCATCCACGCCTGGAAGGAAAACATTGGCGGCTATGGTGGTTGGACCCAGGTGGCCTCCGGCTGGCGCCCGCACCCCCAAAGGACGCTTCCAGCACGTGGGTTCCTTTGCCTCTGATTCTGCAAACGTACACCCTTCCTCTTTTTGTCTTATTGCCGAAATTCTGAAAGCATACGTGTCAAAGGCCGAGAGCTGGGATTTGGCTTTAGGTGGTGAAAGGCGTTGGTGTTGGAGTTCAGGGCAAACAAAGTCGAGCGTTTCCTGGGCACTAGCGTGGTACCAGGTTCCGCGCCACACGCCCTGCCGAGACTCCAACATGCACAAGAAGAAGGACTCTCGAGCAAGCTGCACGGAGAGCCGACTGAACCCGCGCGTCCTGGGACTCTGCACATACTGGGGGTTCCTGGAAGGTTTAATCCAATCCCCGCTCCCGCTGTGGCGCTCACAGGCGCCCTCTGGCCAATCGGCCTTGGAACCTCGGTGTACAGAACTTTCTCCATTTCACCACTGCCCGCTTTCCTGCCCAGAACTCTTATGTTTCCTAAACACACTGAGGACAGAGGGCCACCACTTCTTGGGGGAATTTGCAAATGTGAACCACGTCCCAATTCGCCGCAAGTGACCTGTGGAAGTGGAGACCTACAGATGAGGGAACTTACTATCCTGGTATCATGCTGCATCTCTCTCCTAAGGAACAGGGAATATGAAGCAGATTAAAGGAAGGGAACTAATTAATACTGACTACTCATATATAAAGAACCAGGTGCTTTGGATCCATTATTTTATGTAATCCTCACACACTAAGAGAAATGCATTATTCACTTTTTAAAAGTCTTTAAAAACACAGCATTATACAGAAAAGTGCATAAATAATAAGGTTGATGAAAGTGAACGCACTCAGACCTAGGGCACACCCAGAGGCTCTCTGTGCCACATCCCCTCATTAGCCACTCCTTTCTCCCTACAAGTAAACACTAAATTGACTTTTAAGATCATAGGCCAGTTTTGCCTGGTTCCAAATTCATATTATGCACTATACAGTATATTCTGGTAGGTCCGGCTTCTTTCACTGAATATTATGTAAGTTACCATCCTATAGCAATAGTTTGTTCACTTACACTGGTGTATCATTTCCCTGATGATGAGTGATACTAAACATCTTTTCATGTGTCTATTGGCCAACTAAATGTCTTCTTTAGAGAAATGTCTGCTCATTATCTTCTGCCCATTTTTAAATGGGGTTGTTTGGTTTTTGGGTGTTGAGTTGTAGTTCTTTATAAATTTTGGATACTAACCCTGTATCAGATACATCATTTGCAAATATCTTGTCCCATTCAGTAGGTAGCCTTTTAGTTTTCTTTCTTGTTTCCTTCGCTGTGCAGGAGCTTTTCATTTTGATGTAGTCCCAATAGTTTATATTTGCTTTTATTCCCCTTGCCTCATTAGTGCCTGTGCTCTTCCCTGGGATCTTTATGGTTTCAGTCTGACATTTAGGTTTTTAATCCATCTTGAGTTTTTGTGTGTGGTGTAAGAAAGTGGCCCAGTTTCATTCTTATGCGTGTAGCTGACCAGTTTTTCCAACATCATTTGTTGAAGAGACTTTTTTCCATTGGATATTCCTTCCCGCCTACTTGTGCATATTTAAACCATTACATTTTATTTCCTTTATTGGTTTATTAGTTATAACTCTTTGTCTTGTTATTTTAGTGGTAGCTTTAGGGGTCGTAGGTGTATCTTTAACTTATCACAGTCTTCTTTCAAGTGATATGATACCATTTTATGTACTGTATAAGAAATTTATAATAGTATCTTTCTACTTCTCCTTCCCAGGCTTTGTGCTTTGTCCAGATACATTGTACTTCTATAGAAACCATAACATGTTGATATTATCTTTGCTTTAAACAGCCACTTGTCCTTTAAAGAAGTTCAAACAATATGGAAAAAATTCCTTATCCTTATCCATGCAGTTACCATTTGCATGGTATTCGTTCCTTTGTGTGAATCCAGATTTCTATCTTGCATCATATTCCTTCTGCTCAAAGGAATTTCTTTAAACTTTTTTTTTTTTTACAAATAGTTTATTGTCAAATTAGTTTCCACATAACACTCAGTGCTCATCCCCCAAGTGCCCTCCTCCATGCCCATCCCTCCTCCCCCCCACATCCATCAGTCCTCAGTTTTTGTCAGCATTCAAGAGTCTCTCATGGTTTGCCTCTCTCCCTTTCCCCCACCATTTCCGCCCTTCTTCTCCCCCTTGTTCCTCCGTCAAGTTCCTCCTAATCCTCCTATACGTGCAAACATATGGTATTTGTCCTTCTCTGCCTGACTTATTTCGCTCAGCATAACACCCTCAAGGTCCATCCATGTTGCTACACATGGCCAGATTTCATTGTTTCTCATTGCCATGTAGTATTCCATGGTATAGATAAACCACATCTTCTTGATCCATTCATCTGTTGATGGACACTTAGGCTCTTTCCATGTTTTAGCTATTGTGGAGAGTGCTGCTATGAACATTGGGGTACATGTGCTCCTATGCCTCAGCATTTCTGTATCCCTTGGGTAAATTCCTAGCAGTGCTATTGCTGGGTCATAAGGGAGTTCTATTGTTAGTTTCCTGAGGAACCTCCACACTGTTTTCCAGAGGGGCTGTACCAGTTTACATTCCCACCAACAGTGCAGGAGGGTGCCCGTTTCTCCACATCCTCGCCAGCATCTAGAGTTCTCTGATTTGCTCATTTTAGCCACTCTGACTGGCGTGAAGTGGTATCTCAGTGTGGTTTTGATTTGTATTTCCCTGATGAGGAGGGATGCTGAGCATCGTTTCATGTGTCTGTTGGCCATCTGGATGTCCTCTTTGGAGAAGTGTCTGTTTCTTTAAACTTTTTTAATAGTGTAAGTTTGTTGATGATAAATTTGTTCAGATTGTGTACATATGAAAAAAGTACCTCATCTCTGCTTTTGAAAGATAGCTTTGTTAGCTAGAGGCCTGGGTTGATAGTTTTGTCTTTTAGTAATTTACATATATTCCTTCATTATCTTTTATCTTGCATCATTTCCAAAAATAAATGTGCTGTTATCCTCATCTTTGTTCCTTAGTATACAATGTGTCATTTTCTCTGACTGCTCTTAAGATTTTTTCTTGCTTTAAGCAATTTAATTATAATAATCTTTGGTAATTAAAAAAAAACTTCTTGTGCTTGAGATTTGTTGAGAACTCCTTAGGTCTGCTGACAGTTTTCAGTAATTTTGGAAAAATTTTTTAAATTTTTAAAATGTTTTTATTTATTTCTGAGAGAGAGAGAGAGAGAGAGAGACAGTGTGAGCAGGGGAGGGTCAGAGAGACAGGGAGACACAGAATCTGAAACAGGCTCCAGGCTCTGAGCTGGCAGTCAGCACAGAGCCTGACGCGGGGCTCAAACCCACAAACTGTGAGATCATGACCTGAGCCAAAGTCGGACGTTTAACCAACTGAGCCACCCAGGTGCTTAGTAACTTTGGAAATTTTTCAGTTATTCTCTCAATTCTTTCGCTTTCTTTTTACATAATTTGTCTTCTATTGGGGTGAGCTATTTCATTTCAAAGATTCATCAGCAACTATTTCTTGCAATATATTTTCTATACCCCTTCTTGTCCTCAGATACTTCAGTTATATGTAGATCAGACCACTTGACTATGTTCCACCACTCACTGATGCTTGGTGCTTTAAAGTTTTGTGTTTTACATCAGCTTCTTTCTGTTGCTATGTCTTCAAGTTCACTAATTTTTTCTTCTGTGTACAATGTTTAATATGTCATTGATGCCATTCAGTGTATTTTTCATCTTACACATTGTTTCATCTTCTAGTCCTCTAGAAGCTTAATTTGGATCCTTTTTTAATATTTTTCTTGTTTCTTTTTAATATGTTCAATGTTTCTTCTGGTTTCTTGGACATATGGAATATAGTTTTAATGTACACTATGAACTTATAGTCTATTAATTATATTTGCTGTGTTAATTCTGAGTCAATTTCAGATTATTTTTTTCCTCTTTATGGTTGTTATTTTCCAGTTTCTTTGCATACATGGTAATGTGTTATCCAATGGCAGATATTGTGTGTTTTACCATGTTGGATGCTGAACATTTTTGTATTCTTGTAAGTATTCTTGCACTTTGTTCTGAGACATGGTTAAGTGACCTGGGATTAGTTTGATCTTTTGGGATCCTAATTTTAAGGTTTGTTATACAGGGCCACAGCAGCCCTTATCTAGAGTTAACTTTTTACACCTACTGAGGCAAACCTCTCCTGAGTACTTTCTATGTTATTCCTTGTGAATCTTGATGTTTTTCACTTTGGTTGGTGGGACCACACACTATTTCTGGCCATATGTGGGCTCCAAGGATTGTTTCCTCTAATACTTTTGAGTGAGTCCCTCTCCATCCTCAAATATTTCCTTACAGACATGGGCTGATAAGTGCCCAGTGCCTGTACTCAAAGGGGATGTTTTGCATATTTTAGAATGTTCTCTGTGAAGCTCTCCCCTCTTTGGTATTCTGCCAGTTTCCTTTGCTTCCCTAAAGTCCCAACTCTGTTTATTCACTTCACAGAGACTGCCAAACTGTGCCTAAGTTTTCCTTTCCTGAACAGCAGCCTAAAAACTTTCTACAAGCAGTAACCTGGGGCAATCATAGAGGTCACCTCATTAGTTTCCAATGAAGGATCACCGTCCTTTACTGACTGATTTCCAATGTCTTGAGACTTGTTTCAAAATCAAGGGTAAGGGGCGCCGGGGTGGCTTAGTCGGTTGGGCGTCCGACTTTCACTCAGGTCATGATCTCGCGGTTCGTGGGTTCGAGCCCCGCGTCAGGCTCTGTGCTGACTGCCAGCTCAGAGCCTGGAGCCTGTTTCAGTC